>NC_081573.1:9493481-9522298 GCF_022355385.1 Mustela nigripes | reverse complement strand
GGACGATCTAGAACACCCAGCAAGGAGAGAGGTCAAGGACAATGTATTAGTCCCAGCAAGGAGAGAGACCACAGGCGATCTAGAACGCCCAGCAAGGAGAGAGACCACAGGCGATCTAGAAGCCCCAGTAAGGAGAGAGATCAGAGACTATCTAGAAGCCCTAGCAAGGAGAAAGGTGGCAGACGATCTAGAACCCCTAGCATGGAGAGAGGTGGCAGGCGATCCAGAACCCCCAGCGAGGAGAGAGAGCACAGCCGATCTGGAACCTCCAGCAAAGAAATAGATCACAGCCTATCTAGAACCTCCAGCCAGGAAAGAGATCATAGCCTAACCAGAATCCCCAGAAAAGAGAGAGATAGCAGCCGACCCAGAACCCCTAGAAAACAGAGAGGTCATAGTCAATGCAGAACCTTCAGAAAAGAGAGAGAGCACAACCAATCCAGAACATTCAGAAAAGAAAGAAATCAGAGACAATCTGGAACCCCCCGAGAGGAGAGAGCTCACAACCTATCTAGAACCTCCAGCAAGAGAGGTCATAGCCTATCTCAAACTTCTAGCGAGGAGAGAGAGCACAGCCGATCTCAAACCCCCAGTGAAGAGAGAGACCACAGCCGATCTAGAACCCTCAATAAGGAGAGCAATCCTAGTCAATCTACAGCCCCCAGAAGTCTCAGCCAGAAGGATTCCACCAGCAGGGTGCACAGTCCCAGCCAGAATGGAACACCTAGGAAGACAAGGAGACAGCCCCGCTCTAGATTTCTCAATGAAGCCCCAATTCCAAGCCAGGATGATACTCGAGGCAATACCACTATCTCTAAGGGTGCCTCACCTGGAGAGAGGTCCTCATCGTCTTCTTCCAAGCTGGCATAGCCCCCAGTCTCAGCTGGCTCACGGGTCTCTGTCATGGCCAGGGGAGGGAACAGGAGACAGGAGCAGAGCAGCAGCTAGGCAGTGTCCCTCCCCAGCCAGCTCTTCACAGTCACACCGGGGTCACAAGTTCTCCAATGCAGGATGTCGGCAGGTAGAGTGGGATGCTGCACGGGGCAACAAAAGGCCTGTGGTGACTTAAATAAATTTTTACATAGCATCTGCCTCCCCAGGCCCAGCTGTGTGCTCTGTGCTGAGGGAAAGGAAAAGGTCACCCCAGCTCTTCTATAGATCTTAATTTCCCCATCTGGGCAACAAAGCTCTTAGTGGCATGGGGAAGGGTAATATCCCAATATTTAGCAGCAGGTATCAGCATGAGCACCAATCAGAACTGAGTGGAACATGGTGGAACATGGTCCTATGCCAGGAATTCACCCTTTAGCTGCTGGTTTGTGAGAAACTCTGACACTAGGGGAGGGTCCAAAGCAGCAGCTGGGGGGAGGGGATTCCTTGATATAGTGGTGATTTATCAGTCAGTCTAGAAGGACTTCCATATTTAAATGAGTGGTATGACAGTACTAGTTTGTGTCAGCCCTACTCCTATCCTTGGCAAGGTAGTGTCTCAGTCTAAACCCCAAATCTGACATATTCTAGCTATGTAGCTTCAAGCAAAGGACTTAACTTTTCCAGCCTGTTTCCTTCTCAGTACAAAAGGGCTCCCAGGGCTTAACCTATGTAGTCCTTATAACTATGTTGAGAGATTATCACCTCCTTGGTCCAAGAGGAAACCGAGGCACAGAGAGAATTAACAAGTAGTTCAAGGTCACAACAACTAGTTGGTGGGTGAACTAGGATTTGGTGTTACCCTACCTCTAATAAAATGAACTCTAGACTGAAAAAACTTTCTGAAGATTCAATGGGCTCCTTCAATATAAGCTGCTGGTATGTGGCAGGTACTCCATCCACAATGGCTATTAATGCTCCCACCCATAATCCTTTCTATTAACCCCAGCCATTCCGGACTTCTTACCTCTCCCAGTGCTCACCAGTACTTTTCACATCTGTGGGTCTTAGCAAATCCTACTACTGCTGTCTGGAATGTCCTCCTCTCCCCTTGTCTGTCTGGAGAACCCCTACTTGCTCTCTAAAGTCCACCTCAAACACAAGAACCTCTGTACTTCTTCGAGCCCAAATACCATCTCCACCTCTGCCAAGAAGTCTTCTCTTTCTTCTCTCTCTTCACCGATACCTCCCTACACACACACACACACACACACACACACACACACACACAGCAATTCTTTTGTCTCCAATTGCACTCCTTGGCAGTAAACAGCCAGGAAGAGCAAGTTAGTCAAAGGGGTGGCAGCTACACCTCTTTATGCCAAGACTTGTACTGGGGTACACAATGGTGGAAAACATGCAATCCCTTCAAAGCCTCAAGTCAAATTTAATTCTAGGGACTAAAAAAAAAAGTGAAGCCTAGAGGAGGCTGGGGCATGAGGGTAGAGGGATGGGGGAGCTGGTAGCAATGGCAGGGGAGTTTCTAAAGACACATGGGTCTGAAAAAAAAAAGACACCTGGATCTGGGCTTTAAGAACAAGGAGATTCATAATTGTTAGAGGAGAGTTGTCATAATACCCTATTACTTGTAGGGTCCCATTTAATTTGGGATGTCTACTTTATGCCAGGATAAGTTTGCCAGATTTAGTAAATGTAAACAGATCATGCCTGGTTAAATTTTAATTTCAGATCAACAGAAAATTATTTAATATACATAGGTTCCATGCAATGTTTGGGATAAATATTTCTAAAAGGTTATTTATCTGAAACTCAAATTTAACTGGACGTTCCATATGTTACCTGGCAACCACACACTAGAGACAATCAGGACTTCCCACGAGATTACCAGGAGACATCGCTCACCAGTCCAGCCTACCTTCCCCCAAACTCACATCACACAGGGCCTTCCATAGTCAAGTGGAGACACTCTTTGGTGCACAAATCCCATTCCAGATGTCAAGTGGAGACATTCTTTGGTGCACAAATCCCATTCCCACAACGGGCCATACTGGCTTCCACAATTTAAAAGGACATAAATGAGGCTCCCTCACTACCACAAGGAAAACATTGCCTAGGCCCCACCAAATCCTGAACCTACAGCAACCAACTCCCAAGATGCCCTGCGTGAACATAACAGGCACTGGTTCCTACAATGCTAAGGCAAGGAGGCCAGAGCAAAACCTTATGCCAGACAATAAGGACTGGTCCCCACCATGCCCTGCGGCAATCTGTCCCAGGATGCGTCGGGCCTATAACAACCACCTTCCAAGGTGTTCTGCATCGAAGCATTCCGAGCTTCCAGGATGCTCAGCGGAAGGTGTGTGACAAAAGGGACTGGTTCCCCCACAAGGAGTTAGGATAATGCTTCCCAGAATGCACTAGGCCCATAACGACTAGCGGACCGCCTCCCACAATGCCTTAGGGCGGAGCGTCCCGTTTCCCCAGGATGCCCCAGGACTGCACCGAGTCGCGTTGGGGGAGAAAAGGGAGCCTAGGTCTCGCCCTCCGGCGACCACGGGCCAAGACGGCTGCCTGCTGGCCCCGGTGACGGGAGCCGTCACTCCCATCATGCAGCGGTGCCGTAGCGCCCGCTTCCCAGCATGCCCCGCGCACCCCTATCCCGGACACTCACCGGCGCTAGCTGGCCCCGCTCTGGCTCGGCGGCGGCGGCTGCACGCCTGGGCTCTGCGCCTGCGCTGCAAGTCGGGTAGGAGGGAGTGCAAAGCGGCGTGGAGAGCCTAGGGCGCTTGCGCGGCGAGATGAACCATTCCCGTCGCACAGTGGGAAGAGGGGCTCTCGGAGTCGGGCCATCGACGAGGCCCGCGCAGGGGGTTGCGGGGTTTGCCCCTCGCTGTCCGGGTTTACTTGGTACAGTCCGCGGCAAAACGGAACAAGAAACTGCAAGGCTTGCGCGTGCGTGAGCGAGCGAGAAAGCGCCTTCTAGAAAATGGGATGAGCTAGGGGTTGGGAGCACCAGCTAGGCCTGGATCCTGTGCCTGAGGCTTGCTTATTTGCATAATCTTAGTGAGGGACAATAGGAGCCCTACGGCGCTGACGGGATTATTTGCATATTCTCCGCAGAGGCCGTACTCCAGAACGCCCCGTGATTAGCATATGGGGGGCGCTTCTGAACAAGGCGCATGCGCTGAGGGATTGCGGCTAGCGCTGAGCGGGTGGCCTTTTAATTGGCATCAGTTTGCACCCGGAGAGGGGGCTCAAGGGCCAAGACACTTACTAACCCTCACAAGCCCTCCCCCCACCCCCAGCGTAAATATTTACTGCTCTCTTGTGTGCCAATCCTTGTGCTGGTGGGCACTGTGGTTTCCGCTGTAGACAAGACACACCTGGCTTCTACCTTCATGGCACCCCAAAGGAAGGAGAGCCGCAAGTCAGACCCACAACCCAGAGTAGTCAGACTTGGGATGAGTGGAGTATAGGAAACTGTGGGAGCCAAAGGAGATGCCTGCCCCAGCATGGAAAGGCTTCCAAGAGGTAGTGAACTTTAAGCCAAGGATGAATAGAAGCCAATTAGAATAGGAGTTTTTCTGGCAGAGGGAACAGCAAAGGTAGAAGCCTACAGGCAAAAAGTAGTGCAGGATTTAAGAAAGTGATAGCAGCCAGGTATGTCTGAAACACAGAATTAAGAGAAGGGAAGGGCTCTTACAGCTGAAGTTAAGAGCTTAGACCATGCTGACGGTATCGGAAGCTGTTGCAGGGTTCCGGTCTTCCTGGAATTGACTCTGATTCCAGCTCTCCAGTGAGCTCCCATTACACTTAGAAAAAATCCGAACTCTATCATGGCTGAGGGGCTGTACACGTGATCTTTTCCTACTTGTCTCTGACTTCACTCTCCTCTATCCACTCCACAGTCTAGCTCCACTTCCCCTCAAACACTGTAATCTCTTTACCACCTCAGGCCTTTCCCCTCACTATTCTCTTTGCCTGAAAATGCTTTTCCCTCTGATCTTTGAATAGCTGGTCTTAATGCTCATCATTCATTTCTTGGCACAGGTGCCAATCAGGCTCTCCTTGATCTTTCAAAGATGGCACCTCCAGATTTGCTTTAGAAAAGTGAGTAGGGTGGGGCGCCTGGGTGGCTCAGTGGGTTGGGCCGCTGCCTTCGGCTCAGGTCATGATCTCAGGGTCTTGGGATCGAGTCCCGCGGCGAGCTCTCTGCTCAGCAGGGAGCCTGCTTCCTCCCCTCTCTCTCTCTGCCTGCCTCTCTGCCTACTTGTGATCTGTCTCTGTCAAATAAATAAATAAATAAAATCTTAAAAAAAAAGAAAAGAAAAGAAAAGAAAAGTGAGTAGGGTTGTGGATAAAATAGGTTTGGCCATGAGTCAGTAGTTATGGAACCTGGGGTGAAGGGTGCATGGGACTTCGTTTGTCCTGTCTACTTCTGCAGTTCAAGTCTTCCATAATAAGTTAATAATACCCCACATCCCCTTACACTGAGTTTTATCTTAAGGGTAATTATGGCATCTGAAATTTAGGGTTGTTTTTTTGCTTTCTTGCTCAGTCTGTTTTCCTCATGGAAGCTTTGAGAGGGTTATGCCTATTTTGTTCACCATGGCATCTCCACATCTTTGAGCAGCACTTGGCACAAAGTAAGGGGTCAATATATTTTTTAGTCTAAAATTAGAATCACTCATTTAAAATTTAGTTGAATGAGTGAGGGGTCAGAAATGCCAGGCTAAAGGGGTTTGACTTGACCTAGAGGTGAAGGGTTTTGAGCAGAGCAGGGACAGGTGTTGCCAGGGTGAGATGTGAGTCATTAAAGGAGGCTGACATCAGGGGTAGGGGTAAGCCAGGGTAAGGATCCAAGCCATTGGATCTACTACTGAAGAGACAGGACTCAGTGACCTTTGGCTGATGGAGTGGCCAGGGGAAAAAAAGACAAAAAAAAACAAAAAACAAAAAACAGATTTCTTGGAAAAGGGGAGGTGCCCTCCTTACCTCCCTCATACAGTGAGGTAAGGACCCTCTCCTGTCTTGAACCATCCACCAGTAACCATCTTACTCTTCTCCCTCCTCCCTCCCTTAGTCCAGTTCCCCTCCCAACATAGTACAGCTCTGGGCAGAGGGACAGACACACAGCCACCTGACACTTGTTCTCTCCTCAGTTTAATGGTGGTTAGTGGGATTGCCAAACCCCCTCCCTGTTCCCCTCCCCGTACAAAATGTGTTTTGTTTTTGTTTTTGTTTTTTTTACAAGAAAAAGGGGGCAAAAGCCAGGAATGAGGGGAGGGGGGTGCAATCTGATATTTTCATACAGATTTTTACTTTTTTTTTTTAATATATTATATATAAAACCATAGAGACCAACGCACCCCCTCCCCAAACTCCTTTCCCTCTCCCTGGAGGGCCTGGAGGAGAGACAGGGAAGGCCCCCCCAAGGAGTGGGTGGACAGAGAGACAAATATGGATAGGACAGATAGGGGGGAAGGAGGTGGAGGGAAGGGGAGCCCAGGAACCTGGGGATTGGAGAAAAGGGTTGGGGCTGTCTCCCTCATCGCCCCCATCAAAGTTATGACACAAAGACACAGAATCCCTGTTTCCATGCCCTCCCCCCACCCTTACCCCCACCGTGCAAACATGGCTTTGCAAAGAGGTGCCCAGAGCTCTGTGGAACTCCTTACAATGGCTGGCATGGGGTCTGGGACCCCCAAAGAAATCTGTGTTCCCCTTCCCTGCCCACCCCACCCTTCCCAGAATCTGACCCCCTACCCACAAGACCTGGTTCTGCAGCCTAGGGGCCCTGGCCTTCCCCCAGTTATCTTTCCCCAACCCAAACCCTACCGCCCTCCCTGGACTTGGGGGGTCTGGACCTTTGGCCCCTGCCCCCTGGGGGCCCCAGACTTCTGGGCCCTTGCTTCTGGCCCTTGCAGAGACTCGGGATCTGACACCCCCATCCCTGCCCAAGTGTCTGAGGTGTTAGTGGTGGGGGGAGAAGCCCACCATCCCAGACTCTGGTAAATGTCTTTGCAGCTGGCAGTGGGGTGGACCCCAGCCCAGGACCAGGCCCAGGCCTGGGTGGAGGTGGGGTCAGATGAAGAATTCTTCTTTCCTCTTGTGTCCATCGCTGCCATTGAGAAAGGCTTCTCTTGCTTCTCCCTGCTCATCCAGGCCACTGGCCTCGTGGGTCAGATAGGAGCCTGAGGGGTGAGAGACCCCCAGGCAGAGGCAACATATATGTGGACCCAGGAGTTGTACAGAAATACACAGGAAGAGGGAGACAGACAAGACATACCAGGCGAAGAAAGAGGGAGAAATGGAACATACAGGAAGAGAGCATCAAGTGCAGGGGATAGCAAAACAGGGGCAGAGAGAAAGAGGTAAAAGCAGAATTAGGAAGACTCCAAAAGTTCACAGAAAGACCACCCTTATCCATTCTCTTGGCGGTGTTCCCTTGCTCTGCTCCCAACGAATCCAACAATTAGGAAGATAAATTGTTTTATTCAAACCCACGGCCTTAATTCGCCTTCAACGGTTCACCCCTTTTAGAGTCGTGGCAGAAAGGTCCGCCCTTTTGGAATTTTGGCCCCAGGTGCCGGTGGATTTCGAACTCAGGGTCTGGGTTCCACCCCTGTATCCCCTTGGCTGTACACCCGCCCTCTTACCAATCCAGCCCTATGCCCCTCCCCCTCCCGATCCCACAACCAACGACACCCCTCGCTGAATTCAGACCCCGCCCCCACTCACCCTTCTGCCGTACTGAGCACCAGACCATGCCCACCAGCACACATATGATCAGAAACACCAGTAGCGCCAGGATGCCGCCCACAATGGCGTAGGGCACCGACGTCTGAGCCTCTACCACCGCACCTGGGTCTGCCAGAGAGACAGGGCGCAGGACCAGGTCATCGGAGGACGGTCCCAGCCCTGCCCCATCGCTGCTGATCTCTTGAACCAAACCACACAACTAACTGCGCTTGTATGTGCCACGCCCCTCAAATTACTGCCACTCCTGGCCCCTTGTCCCGGCTCCACTCTTTCCTGATGCTCCACTTCCACAAAGAATGCGTGCGGGTTGGTTTGTACACTGCCCGACTGACCGAGCCCTTGAGACCTTTTGCCAATACCATCCCACTATTCCTCCCTCCACCCCACTCCCCAAAGAACAGAAACAGGAAATCCCATTTCTTTCAGCTCCTGGGACTCACAGAACCTCAGGTCCAAATCCCTTCCCATCTTGTCTAAAGCGCTCCAGGTATTTAAAATGCTGCGCTAGGGCCCAACAACCTCCGAAATGCCTGTCCCACCGTCATAAGGGCTAAACACATAACACTTATTTTGTGCTCGGGGCCATTCCAACCGCCTTATATATTTAGCTCATATAATCTTCACAACCCTATGAGTTAGGTGCTATTGTTTATTTCCACTTAACCGGTGAGGAAACTAAGGCGCAAAGTTACCCGCAATAGGACACTGCGGAGCTCAGTGTGAAACCAGACGGTCAATCTGGCCGCAGAACTCCAGGAGTTCTGGTAGCCGTTGACCCCAAGGAATCACACTTTGCACAGGCCCCTTGAAAACCCCTCAGACAGTCCAAAGCAGCTTGCCCATTCCCAAGGCCCCGCCCCACCCGGGACGACCGGAGGCCTCCTCCGAGGCCCCGCCCCCTGGCCGGCCGCGGCCTGCCCTCACCGTAGACCACGAGTACATAGAGCGCCCTCGCGTGGCCGTGCTTGTTGGACGCCTCGCAAGTGTAGGTGCCATTATCTGCTGATACCAAGCCTGGCAGTGTTAGCGTCTCCCCGACGGCCTCGGCCCGCTCTGGCAAAGACTCATTCCCGCGGTTCCAGCGGATCTGGTTTGGCCTGGGCATGAGCAAAGTATAGTGAGAGTTACGGACACAGGTGCCAACATCCAGTTCTGACTTCTCAATAATCTAGATAAGTAGCATCTCCCAAATAACAGGGTCCTTACTAGACCTATCCTTCCAGTAAAACCTGCAGTCCCGGGCGCAACTCCCACCCAACACCAGTCTCAGGAACCCAGCCTCCCGCCCACTGCCTGTTCGACTGTCAGAATCCAGGAGCCCAGGGCCCCACAGCTTCCTTCCTCAAGATCCACAAGCCCAAACCCCCAGACTCCTCCTCCCGCAGGACACAGAAGTCCGGGCCCCAGGCCGCTCTGTTCGCTCAGTCCCCTCCCTCTTCCCCGAGACGCAGGCGTCCAGGTCCCCGATTTTCTGGTCAGGACCCAGGAGTCTCGGGTCCAGGAGCTTACCTAGGGTTCCCCGATACAGCACACGTTAGCACCAGCGTGTCTCCCTCCCTCACCACAGCTTGGGAGGCGTGGATCCGGGCCGTGGGGGAGTCTGTGGGCGTAAGTTAGATGGGAGAGTGCTGGTTCAGGTCATCACGCGGGGCTGGAAACCCTCCCGGGGGCAAGCGGCTGGCGTTGGGACCTTCTGGTCCCCCCCCCCCCCCCCCCAGCCCTGTCTCCGGTCCCGGCCCGCCAGGCACTTACACTGGACGTCCAGCACGTACTGCGTCTGCTTGCTGTGCCCGGAGGGCAGCGCCTGGTTCTGCGCCTCGCAGATGACGATGCCGCCGTCGTCCTTGCGGTCCACGCGAAACCGCACTGTGCTCGCCACGCTCCAGACCTTGCCATTTTCCTGGCCGCTGCTCACTCCTGCCAGGCGGGGCGGGGAAGCTGTCAGGCCAGGGTCGGGCTACGCCCGCCGAGGGGGTACCCACCCCGCCCACCAGCCCAAACCTAAGCGCGCAGTAAGCCAGGCTCCGCCACTTATCCGCCGGCCGCGCTCCCCGGCCTCCAAGCCTCGCCCCACCCCCCGAACCAAGCCCACCGTCCCAAAGCCGCGTCCCAGAACTTCTCTCTCTTTCACTCCCACGCCCTCTTCTCTACCAGTTCATTTCATCGCTGCACATCGAGCGGTCACTGTCTGTCCGCGCGCTCTTCTCCAAGCCCCGCCTCCTCTCGGTCCCACGCCCCCGCCGGCACCTCCCCTCCCGCCCCCGCACCCCAGGTGGTACCTTTCAGCTCCTTGCGGTCGCGGTACCAGCGCAGGACCGCTGCAGGGCGCGACCGCGGAACTAGGCAACTGAGCTCCACCTCGCCTCCCTCCACCGCCTGCTCCCGAACCTCCACCACGGGATTCTCTGGGGCCACTGCCGTAGGGAGGAAGAGGTAAGGGGGGCGGTCAGCGGAGGCATTAGGTGGACTCAAAGTAACACGGGTCCCGGGGGGCGGGGGGGGGGGGGGTCAAACCCAGGCTAGAGGCCAGGAAGACCCGCCGTGTTTACCGGGGCCAGGTGTCCAGGAGGTTAAAAAACAACCAGGTTAAAAAAATCAAGGCTCAGGATAAGAGAGAAGCAGAGGAAAAAGGAGAGGGGGGTTGAGGCTGAGGAGGGGAGGCGTTACCCAATACAGTGAGCGTGGCAATCTGGTGGTGGGTGTCCTCCGTGTAGAGCTGGCAGAAGTAGCCCCCCTCGTCTTCCAGGCGGGCATCTGAGAGCCGGATCCGCACGCGGCGTGGGGAGAACTCCTCAAGCTGGAAACGTTCGTCCTTCAGGGCTAGACAGAATGGAATAGGAAGGGATGAAGCTGGGGAATCCTGGCTTGAGGGGTCCCGCCCTTCCACCAGGAGCTTAAAGATCCCCGCTCTGCGTCCTTTCTCCAGCCAGCCATACCTGTGCATCTAAGGGGCCCACCTAGTTTTTCCCTTGGGGACCTAGAATGATGCAGGCCCTCCTGCCCACAGGACCAGGAGTCCAGACCCCTAGCTCCACAATGTCAGGACCCAAGAGTCCACACTCTCCACTCTGGCTCTGTCCTCTTTCAGGACACAGGGGTTGGGCCCCAGCCCTCCTCCTTCAAGACTCAAGATTCCCTACCCCAGCACTCACCGCGGGTGCCATTGAAGAAGAGGGTCTGCCGGGCTGGGTTCTGAATGACAACTATGGACCCATCGTACTGGTGAAGACGGCAGGTTATCTCCGCCACCCCTCCCTCCGCCACGGTCACATTCTCTGTCTGTACTTCCTGTCCAGCCCCTGGACCAGTAGACAGAGAACCTAGTTGAGGGCTGCAATTCAGTCTTTTCTCTCTCCCTCTGTTCCTCCCCCAGCCAAACCACCAATCTCTTTCTTTCCCCTCTCATTCAGTCCATCGCATCCTCCTCCATTTCCTGAGGGCTGGACTCTGGGAGATGGAGAAAATCCATCCAGAGGGGCTGCCTTCAAGATCCATTGGTATGTGTTCTAATGGGGACAGCATGGGGCACACCAGGAGCCCAGGGGAAGGGGAGAGACCAGGGCCACCTAGGGAGATGGGTGATCAAAGAAAGTTCTGGAAGGAAGCTCCACTGGACCCAGATCTTAGAGCGAGCAGATCACCAGGTGTGGGAAGCTGCCCATCTTCCACACCTGGGCACCCGTTGTAGTCTATCTGCAAAGACGGCCACAATTTCCTTCCCATCCCTGCACGTGTCCTTTTTAAGTTGACTTAGCTCCTCCTCTCATTCAGGGGACACTCTGGCCTTGTGAATCTGAGCAGGCCCTGTGACTTGCCATGGCCAACAGAATTTCCTAAAAGTGATACTGTTTAGAGTTCTGGAGCCCAGGCCTTGCCATTTCCATTCATGCCTTCTTGCTGTCCTGAGACCCTTGGGTGAAGACTCCCAGACCATCTTCCTTGACGGCAAGGGACCACGTGGAGAGAGAAGCCCAACCAGGAGCCAACACCACCTGCCAGTCATGTGAATGGGGCCATCCTGATCCCTCCAGCCCCAGGTGACTGCAGCCACCTGAGGGACTCCAGCTGAGACCAGAAGAACTCCCCAGCCAATTCAGTCCAAACCGCTGACTCCCAGAGTCATAAGCAAATAACATGACTCTTGTTGCAAACTACCACGTTCTAGAGGGTCTGTTACACTGCTAAAGTTAACTGGTACGACACACGATCAGGCTACATTTCCTACGATCCCTTGTACTCAGCTGGGGCCATGTGACTGGGTTCTGGCCAATGGGATGTAGGTGGAACAGAGAGACACCCCTTCCAGTCTAGCTCATATCACTAGAGATCCTTCTAGCTGGCTGAATGGAGAGGACCCCGAGGAGCCTTAGGAAGACAGGATCACAAGCTGGAAGGAGCCCAGGGCCCTGACTGACTGTCCCTTGCGACCTGCCTGCACAAGACTGTGACACGAATGAGAAATTCACTTTTTTGTTAAGCCGTTGAGATTTCAAGGCTCACGTTATTGCAGTTAACCTATCTGGATTAATCCATCAGAGGAACAAGGCAGGGGATTAGTAAGGGGGTATTTTCAGCAGGGGCACAGCCTAGAGTGGAGCTCAGAGCTGGGGTTCATCAGCGTCACCATCATCACTGTCACGGTCATCTTCAAAATAAAATAACCACATAGTGGTAGCTAGTGTTTATTAGGCACTTGTGTCAGGCTCTGCAGTAAGGGTATCAGCTGTACAATTTCCATCTCCTCACCATGATACCCGAATAAGCTGGGCACTATTATCAATCCCCAGGGTTTTTTAATTCCCATTTGAGAGATGAGAAAAACTGGTCTGGAGAGAGAAAATGACTTGCTCAAGGTAAGGTGCAGTGGGGGGTGGGGGGTGCAGAATCTGCATCTAGAACTCTCTCTTAATTCTATAGTTTGCTTCCACATCCCCTCCTGGCTATCTGGGTGGAAGGAACTGTGTGCAGCACTGGGGAGAGGTTCCGGGATGTGCTAGTGAGGGGCCATGAATGCCAAGCTAGGAGATGAGCTTTTATTCTGAAGGCTGGTGGAGGGAGGTTTTTAAACAGGAAAAGTGCCATAACCAGATTGGGTTATTTACCTTTAAATGTGGGATAACTACAGCTTCGTGTCTCTTATGGCCCATTCATTCAAGCGTTTCCTGAATGTAGGTAGGTGTTTAGGGGCTGGGTGCCCAGAGATGAGTCAGATGAGGACCCTGCCCTGGAAGGCCTTCCAGATTTACGGGGAGGTACACATAAATCAGTGTAATAGCCCATCAGAAACGTTATATTCCCTGTAACAGGGCTAGGTAACCTGACTGGGATGCTGAGGGGTAGAAAAGATAAATTCTGGAGGATGGAGGCAGAGACAGCTAGCTTTCTAGCCAGGAGCCATAATTCCCTTTTCTTAGTAAAAGAACCTGAGTGTATTTATGGATGCCCTATGTCCAGCAGAAAAAATACTTCCCAGACTCCCTTGCAGCTAAGTGAGGCCATGTGATAAACTTTCATCCCGTTTGATAGAAGGAAAGCTAACTCCTCTGGTAATTCATGTGGTAATTTGGGGAGGACTTCCTAAACAAAGGGGATAAGTCAGTCTTCTTCTAGGTCACCTTTATGCTGCCTGGAACTAGGATGTGAGGCCTGGAGTTCTGGCAGCCATTTTGACAAGAGGACAAGGGCAGTAGGGAGGTGGAACTAAGAGCCCCAAGGTGCCTGAATCTCTGGTGATGATGTGGAGCTGGCTGTCTACTTTTGGACTTAGCTGAGGTTTGAATATCATGCTTTGTGTATATAAGCCACTATTAGGGGTTAATTTAGCACCTCCTGGAACATCCAGCTTAATATGTCCAATCCTGGCCTTAAGTATTTTCCTCTCCATGTTTTCTCAATCTCCGTAAATATCACAACCTCCAACCAGTTGCTCAGGCCTAAAAACCTTTCCCTCACTCTGACATCCATTCCATCAGCAAGATCTATCCATCTACCTCTAAAACACCCAAAGCAATTCACTTTTTTTTTTTTTTTTTTAACCTCCTCTACCACCACCCTAGTCCGATGACACCATCTCTTACCTTGACCTTCAAGAGTTTACTCCCCGGGCTCCCTGCTTTCATGCCTGCCTCCCCTCAGGCCATTCTCCACACAGCAGCCAAATGGATTTTTCAAGAAGGTAAATCAGATCAAGTCATCTCTCTGCTTAAGATGCTCTGAAGGCTGCCCATGACATTGAGAATAAAATCTGGCCTCCTTCCCTGGGCCTTCAAGGTGCTGTGTGGCCTGGCCCCTCCCTGACGGCAGTTCCAGCCACCCTCCCGCTACTCCCTTCATTCCAGGCTCATTGGCCTCCAAGTTCCTCAGACTCACCGAGCATGATGCCACCTCAGGGCCCTTACACTTCCCTTGGCCTGCAGTTCTTTGCCCTTGATCTTCCCACAACTGCCTCCCTCATGCTCTCATCAGGTCTCTGCTCACTCGCATCCACACCTCCTCAGGGAGTCCTCCACTCACACCTGGTCCCTCTGCCCCCAGAACACTTTCTCTGCCATGCCATTTGTACTATTTCTTCTATGGAGATCTCCCTGAAGTTATTTTGTTAGTTTGCTTACTTGGTGATTGTATTTGTCCCCCATCACTAGAATACACACCCCACGAAGGCAGGGGTGTCATCCACTGGTTTTGCTGCTGCACCCCTAGTGCCTCAAAGTGTGCCTGAAACTCGGTCCATGTCTGGGAGACGGAGGAATGAACAGCTTATGTCAGACAGGATTTCACTTCTGCCTCCTGATGACTTTGAGACGTCGTCATTCTCCTCCTAAACACCTGGGTTGATCCCAGCTGGACCACTGGCCATCTTTGTGACCCTGGGCAAGTGGTGTGACTTTTTTGATGCCAGGGCCTGGAGCCTGGGGAGCCCTTCCTGCAAAGCTCCTGTTATTACAAGTCCAGAAACATACCCATGCACAGGAAAACTGGCTTGCCTGCACATTCTGGTGCCTAAACAAACAAACAAAAAAAACACCACAAAAAACCAACAACAAACAAACAACCATCTTAAAGCCTATCCATAGATCCTGGACCTCAGGGCTAGCCCAGTGCTAGCCCCCCATTTTACAGATGTGGAGAATGAGGCTCAGGGGTCCCAGGCAAGACAGTGGCAGAAACTCAACATCTCTTGGGAGCCATCAGGAACTCTACATCTGTCCCCCCCTCAATTATTCCTCTGCTCTCTGCTTGCCGGTGCACATGGAGTGAGGGTGGGGGGCTTTTGTCTTGTTCCCTCCCCCTCCTGAGGAGTCAGTAACCAACAGTGTCCGTGCCTGGAATATTAATGTCCCAGGAGCTTTTGTTTCGGGGTTGGGGAGTTGGGGGGTGGTGAGGAGGGACTTTCTGGTCTGAGAGGGCGAAGCTTTTGGGACTGGGGCACTGGCCCTTTAAACGGTGTTGACAGCCTGGAGTCGTCATGGGGATGGTGCCTGGAAAAAGGGACTGGGAGGGCCTGGGAAAGAGTGGCCAAGCAGGTGATATGTAGAGACCCAGAATCCAGCTCTCTCTTCCCTTAGATCCGGGAATCCAACCTCCCACTGCCTCCTCCCGGGATCCAGGAGTCCAGGCTCCTAGCCTCCTTCTCCAGTCAGGATCCAGGAGTTTGGGTTCTTAGCCTCCTCTTCCTCCTGCAACCCTAGAAATCCTGAGTCCCAATCTTCTCCCCCTTCAAACCCAGGAGTCTGGGCTTCCAGCCCCCTCCTCCTTCAGGACCCAGGAGCCAGGGGTCCAGAGTGCACAGCTGCTGGATGTTTCCACGGAGACTAAACGGGGTGGGGGGAGCACTTCCTGGGTCCTGAGTCAGCAAATACCCAAGGGAGTCTCAAGGTCATGGTTCCGGGAAGGTCACAGCCACCCCCTCTGTATCCGCTCCCCAGGGGGCTCATGGCTTCATGCCTCCTTCCCCCACTTCCTCCCCTAGGGAGGTGGTACATCCCTGCCTCCTGAATGAACCCCCCCTTAGCCCCCCATCAATGGCGGAGTCCAAACATCCTAGCACAAAGCGTCAATTCTTCCCCAGCTCAGCCTTGTGAAGGCGCCTGTATTCGCAGGACCTAGGCATCAGGGTCCCAGCCCCTCCTCCCTCAGAAACCTGGAGTGGGACCCCCAGCCCCTTCCTCTCCCAGGAGTCGTAGTCTGTACTTCTATTGCTAGGCGTATGGACCCTCAGGTCTCTTCTCTCCTCAGACCCAGGAGTCCAAGCCCCCAGCCCCCTACACACACACACACCCACACACACACACACACAAGTTCAGGACCCATTGCCTTCTACCTCAGACCCAGGAGTCTAAAACCCCAGTCCCTCCTCCCTTGGACCCAGGAGTCCTGGCCCCCAGCCTCCTCCTCTCCCAGAAACTTGACTCCTGGTCCACAGTCTTCAACCCTCAGAACCACAGTCCTGCCTTCCTCCCAGCCCCCTGTCCCTCTCCAAGGGGGACAAGGGACCAAGCTTCAGGTGGGGGCGTAGGGGTGAGTCAGCAGCCTCACACACAAAGTATCCCCTGTGGCCCCCCTCACGTTCCTGGGATATTCGGAACTCCCTAGATTCCGGGCCTCGGGCCCAGCCAGGGGGTGGGAGGTTCCCCCTGGGTGTGGGGTCATGGGGGAATTCCTGCTCCCTCTGGGAAGGGTGCAAGCCTGCACTGAGCCCTCACTGTCCTATCCTCCACCCCCAGTCCCCTCTATTCACCCCCTCCCAGGAGAGCCCAGGCTCTGTCCCTGCCCTCTTGCCCACTGAGAGCCTGCAGAGGAGCCTTGGGGCCGGGCTCCCAGAGGACCTAAGGGCCTGAGACAGGCTTGGGGTCCACACTGGCAGGAACCAGTGGGTGCTTGGTCTTGGTGCCACAGGCCATTGGGCACTGGCAAGTCTGACTGTCTCCAGGCACCCCCCCCACCTCCCCCACCCAGAGAGAGAAAGCTGCCTTTGTGTTCCCCAAGACGGGGACAGGCCAGGCTCGCACGACATTAACCCACCCCAGGCCCCAGCCCTGCTGTGTCTAAGGTCTTGGAATCCACTGCAGAACCTGACCCCTGCTCTGGGGACTCGGGCATCTGGCTCATGGGTGGGTGGGGGTCAGGAACAGAAACGTCCCAAGACCTGCACCCCAGGGTGACTCATACTGGATGGAAGGTCCCCCTGATCTCAGAGGGGCCGGTCAGAACTTTAGCAGGGAAAAGTGAATCACTTGGGAGGAAAACATTTGGGATCAACAAGCCCCCCCCCCCGCTTCTACAGAGCCCCCCTAACTCTTAACAGTCTCTCTGTCTTGTCTTTGTATCTGGATATCTGTTTTCTCTGCCCCTTTCAGTTCTATCTGATTCTGGGCCTGGGAATCTCTGGTTCTGCCTGCGTGCATCTGGGCGGCAACGCATCTCCCTGTTTCTCACTTCCTTTCGGCTGCCCGCCCTGGGCCCTTCCTTCCTTTGGCATAAATCTCATCATCCTTCTCCGGTGTTCTTGGCAGATGTGTAAGCCAGGAAAGACAGAATTCGTTTTTGAAAGGGCACAAAGGGACCCCATCTTCCAGCCCCATTCCTGCTGGCTGGCCAAGGAGAGAGAGGAAGGGGGGTGACAAAGAGGAAGATGAGGTGGGGACCATGGGCTACCCCCTCAGATCTGGTGGCCAAGGTCATTCAGAAATACCCAGTGAGAAGGAAAGCAGGCAGGGCCCTCTGACACCAGGTACTCTGGCTCCCTAGCGCATATGGTACAGAAGGGGAAAGTGAGGCTCAGGAAGGGACAGAGGCGAACATGAAATTACACCAGAGAGAGGCCGATCCCTTGGCTCCCCGTCCAGAGGGCTCCCCAGGATACCCAGCTCTCTCCCAACTTGTAAAGCCCTGTGCTGTTTAATTTAGAGAAAGTTTACCGAAGGGATTAGGGTGCCAGGACACAGTGACTTTAAAATGAGAACCAAGCCTATGGAGCTACCTTCCCAGGAATGCTGGAGAAAGGATCCCTGAACTGGGTAGGCCGTCATCTTGGTCCACCTCCTGATTCTGAGACTCCATCCCATGACAGTCTAAGCTGTCAAAATTCTAGATATCAGAGGCGTCAAGATTCAGTCGAGATCTCAGAATTTTAAAGATGTCAAGAGGCTAGAATCCTAACGCTATCAAGGTCCTAGGATTTTAAAGGTGTCAAGATTCTAAAGACTTTGGGATTCTAGGATCCTGAAGGTGTCAGTGTTTTAAGATACCCTCAGGTTCTTTGTTTACTGGACTCATTGGTTCTAGGATTCTAGGAATCTGGTTTTGGGGCCTAAAAAAGAAAGAGAGAAAAATAAAAACTGGATGGCAATGTGGTACCAAAGCACTCATCTGGGAAACTGTGGCGTGTCTGCTGCAAAGAGAGGAAGAAATGATGAAAGTTTCAAGCAGTGGCAGAAGACTGTAGAATAAAGCAAGGGGCGGCAAAAGAAGTCAGCTTTGCCCCTCACCTGGTCTTGAGGAGAGGAAAGCTCTGCCTCAAACTCTGCAGGGGTGGGGCGAGGTGAGGTGGGGGGGCTGTTGTAACAGCAACCCAACTTGCTAGAAACCCCTTGGGAGGTCTGAGCTGGAGTTCCCTTTCAGGTCACTGAGTTCAACATCCTCACTTTACAGAAAGGGGTACTGAGGCCCAAAGAGCGGAGGGTGCTCAACAGCCCCCGCTGGGGTGAATGGCAGCAGGCGGGATTTAAATAAACTCAGCCCCCCAGCCCTGTGCCATCTGGCTACCCGCCTCTCCCAAATCTCTACACGGCTTCCTGCCCTTCCCGCTTCCCGGTGCTGCTCTGGTGCTGCATTCCCCCTAAGAGCGGCCTTCCCCACCAGGGAGTTGGTGGGGGGGCCTGTGGTAGGATCGAGGCACACACGCACTGTGGGAGTGTGAGTGTGTGGGTGACGTTTCCTGACCTTGTCCCCAGCCTCAGGGTCACCCTCTCTTGGAGGTCCCCGGTTTTTCACAGAGTGTGATGAGGATATGTGGACAGCTCCCTGCCTGTCCTGGAGGGGTCTTCTCTAGAAGTTATGGCCTGGGTGTGTGAATGGTTGGGGATGGGCAGCGTTTGGGAGGCAATTGCTGAATCCACGTGTGTGCCCACATGCCAAGGTTCCTCACACACTTCCCCACACACATACATACACACACATTTCCCTCCAAGGCCCTTCAGGGTGCCGTGTCTGACTCAATTCCTCTCCAGGGGGACAGAGGGATAAAGGGATGGAAAAATGAAGGATGGAGATGGGGGAGGTTGTAAGGGTAGAGAGGGGAGGCAGAGAGACAGGGGACAGGGACACCCTGGGACAGGGATGGGGGTGGGGGGTTGGGGGGTGGGGTGGGAGGAGGATAGATGGTGGGGGGAATGAGGAAGAGAGGTGACA
The DNA here is from genome assembly GCF_022355385.1 of Mustela nigripes. Taxonomy (NCBI): domain Eukaryota; kingdom Metazoa; phylum Chordata; class Mammalia; order Carnivora; family Mustelidae; genus Mustela; species Mustela nigripes. The sequence continues at coordinate 9,503,236 of NC_081573.1, read as the reverse complement.
GAGGGGGCTAAAGAAACAGGCAGGAAAGACAGGGGATAGAGACAAGGGGATGGGACAGATGAGGGACAGAGAAACAAGGGTGACAGTGAGACAGGGACAGAGGGAGAATGGGGGCAGAGCGAGAGGGCAGAAATATAGAGGGGCAGAGAAGAGGGAATAGAGATGATGATGGGGGGACAGAGTGACCCAGTAAAAAGGGACAGAGACCAAGGGACAGAGGTGGGGGACAAAGACAGGATGGAGAGGTGGGGGACACGGAGGCAAGGAGAAAGGGGGACAGTCAGGGGGACAGGACTTCCAGACTGAGGGACAGAGGACAAGGGTGGGGGACAAGGAGAGAGACTAAGGGACTCAGAGACAGGCGGACAGAGGGACGCAGAGACCGGACAGAAGGACAGCGGGACCGGCCCGGAGAAGGCGGGCTTGCGTGTGTGTGGGGGGGGGGGGGGGGGGGCGCCGGCCCTTTGTCCCCGCCGGGGGGGGGGCCTGGGCGGGGGGGGGGGGCTGCGGCACAGCGGCCGGGGCCCGCGTCCCCCTCCCCCGCTCGCGTCTCCCAGCTCCCGGCTCCCGGCCCGCGCTGCGCTTTGTCCCGGGGAGGGGGCCCGGCCCGGCCCCGCGCGCATTGTTCGGCCTCTGCGGCCCCGCGGCAGCCGGGCTGTCACCGCAGCGCGCCCCCCGCCCCGACCCGGCCAGCCGACCCTGGCCCTCGACCCTACCTGGCCCCGCCGCGGCCGCCCACAGCAGCAGCAGCGGCCACTGGAAGCGCCGGGCCCGGCCCATGGTGCCGCCGCCACCGCCGCCGCCGCCGCCGCCGCTCGCTCCCGGCCCGGCACCTGCACCGCCCGCGCCGCCCGCCCCGCCCCCGAGCCCCGCCCCCTGCCCGCCCGGGGGCGGGGTTCCGGGGCCGGGGCGGGGCCGGGGCCGGGGCGGGGCCGGGACCCGAGAGGCGGGAGACCCAGGGGGACCACGGGTTGATGGGGGTGGGGGATGGTGGGGGTGCGACCCCCAAGAGCTGGGGAGACGGGGGGAGGCGTGCAGGGGGTGCGGGAGAATGGGAAGGAGCTGGGTGTTGTGTGAAGAGGTGAGCGTGAGGATGTTGGTGGAAGGGCGTGCGAAGGTGCAGGTGTTGTGTGAGGGGAAAGTAACCGTGAGGGCTGTGTGTGAAGGTTTGGGGAGTGCGGAGGGGAGCGCTGTGTGAGGGTGTGAGCACCGAGGGAGGAGGTGTGTTTTGTGGGAAAGGTGAATGTGAGAGGTGTGTGCTGCGGACAGGTGAGTGAAGGTGAAGGCGTCACATGACAGGTTGTGAACTGAGCCACCTCGAGATCCGGGAAGACAGCAGAGGGGTGCCTGGGCAGGTCCAAGAACTCCCGGGGCAGGGCTGGGCGGGGCTGGGGTCAGGCCCCACCCTTCCAGACCCGGGAATCCAGCGTTTCCACATCATGCATCATTCTCCCAAAAGGGGCCCCTGAAAGCGAACCAGCTGGAAGGAAGCCTGAGTCCCGAGCCCCAGAGAGGGAGAGGCTCCTGTGGACGCTTCCCAAGCCCTAGGAACCAGCTTCCCCACCTCGCTTCCCTGCTCTTCTTGCCCTAATCTCTTTGTGTCCCCCTCTCTCTATGTGCCCTTCCCATTTTGGTCCATCACCCCTCCAGACTTGGGTCCCCTTTCCCTCCTGGGAAGTGGGTCTCCCTTAGCCTACTTCTGTGGGACATCATAGACCTGGGCCAAGTTTATCACCCATAGGACCCAGAAAGAGTGAGAAACCCTGGAAGGTAGGAGATCTCAACCTCTCCCATGCCCTTTTGACAATCAGATAAACAGATATACTATGAAAATTCTTACTCTTTATCCCCGCCACTACCAAAACAGTCTACATCCTGTCCCACCAGGGGATTTCAGCTCCAGATCCTCTTTCTGTCCTCAGTGTCCAGTTCCCAGCATCCTGTCTTTGGGACCCAAACTCCCATCAATCCCTAAGTCCTCAGGACCCTAGGATCCTCATGGTCCTCCAGACCAAATCTCCCATCATCCTCTGTGTCCCCAGGACCACAGCTCCAAGCAACTCCTTTCCTTTTCCATTCTCAGGTTACTCTTCTGTAAACCAGGGAAAGAAGCCTCACATTTCCTGTCTAAGGATAGGTGCAAGAGAGGTGTCTGACCTGGATGTGGGATACTGGGTTAGGGGGTAGGAACCTATAGGTCTCCTTGCCCATGACTAATCAAATGTCTCCTGCTCCCGCTGAAGGGAAATCAATACCCAGGAGATACTAGTTTGATTCTCAGTTGTCTTCTTTGGGACCTACCATTTCTCCCTTCTGAGGACACCAGGAGAGTGGTGGTCCTGACCCCATCCCGTCCTAATGGGTACTTTATCCATTAGAGTTTTCATGCAGGTGACAGCAAACCCAACCCAAGTGGCTTAAGAGAATGAGAATTGGGTCACATATTTAAAAAAAAAAAAAACAACAAACAAAAAAAAAACTGTCAGCATGGCCTGTCTGTCTCTCTGTCCTAAGGGTAAATGGCTGCCCTCATGTTGCAAGATGGCTGGCAAGTATGCCTGGGGCCGCACCTTTCCTTCTCATCTGGAGAGGGGCAGAGAGACAAAAAGCAAAACAGATGGAGAGAGCCAGACTGAAGGAGACTGAGAAGGGAAGATAGAAAGGGGGAGCAGATCTTTAAGAAACTCCTCTAGCAGAGTGGGGAAATAACTTCCCCCGGAAACTTCTAGAAAACCTTTCATTGGGTTTCATTGGTATAGATGATGCCATCTGCCTATCACTGAACCGATATCAAAGGTCAGGGGATGAGATTATGCTGATTCAATTAGACATGAATCACAGGCTCCCCCCACCTTCTGGCCAGAGGTGTCAGTTTTTTAAAAAAGAAATGATACTGGGGAACCCACTCCTGGCCCTGCTATGGGGGGATAGATGGGATGGGCACACCATGTGTTGACCATTCTTGAATTTTTAAAGTGTTGGGATAGTGCAGACTTTGTTAGTTGTTTACTCTATATCATTCTGGGAGATACTAGAAATATGTATTTGGTCTCTGCCCCTGGTTCCCGGCACAGAGCTCCTGAAATCCTTATAATTTCCTTGGGAGATAGGAGTGTCTTTTATTTTAATGAGGTGACTCTGGGTGAGCTTCTGGACGTCTCCTGGATGAGAGCTGGTCACCAGAAGGAGCAAATGGTTTATTAGAAGCTTGGAATTTTCAGCCGTGCCCCCATTCTCTTGAGAAAGGAGAAAGGTGGAAAACGGAGTTAGAGAATGATTATGTTTATGGGATGAAGCCTCCATAAAATCACAAAAGTTACAAGATTTAGGGGGCTTCCAGGTTGGTGAGCCCATGAAGTTGCTGGGAAAGTGCTCCCCCTGGAGAAGCTCCGTGCCCCTTCCCACATACCTTGCCCTACACCTCTAGCCTCGCTTCAGTCTAGATGTTCATCTGTATCCTTTGTCCTAGCCTTCTACAGTGAACTGGTACACGTAAGCAAACTGTTTCCCTGAGTTCTGGGAGCCACTAACCGGGGGGGGGGGGGGGGCGTGGGAACCTCTGATTTTTTTTTTTAGGATTTTATTTGTTTATTTATTTGACACAGAGAGAGAGATCACAAGTAGGCAGAGAGGCAGGCAGAGAGAGAGAGGAGGAAGCAGGCTCCCTGCTGAGCAGAGAGCCTGATGTGGGGCTCCATCCCAGGACCCTGAGAATGCAGGGCTCTATCCCAGGACCCTGAGATTATGACCTGAGCCGAAGGCAGAGGCTTAAACCCCCTGAGCCACCCAGGCACCCTGGGAACCTCTGATTTTTAACTGGTGGCTCAGAAGCACAGGAGACAGCCTGGCCCTGTGACTGACATCTGAAGTGAGGAGAGGAGTGTGCTTGTGGGACTGAGACCTTCGTCTGTGGGGTCTGATGCCATCTCCAAGTAGATTGTGCAGGTAGATCGTGTCAAAGTTGAGTTCAGTGGTAGGACATCCAGCCCATGTCCCAGAGAGCTGTGGGGTGTGGGGAAACTCCTCCACATTTTGGTGACCAAAGTGTTGTGAGTGTGGCAGTGAGGGTAAAGGAGGTGCATAAGAGAAGGAAGAGCTGGGTCTTTCCACTATGGGAGGAAGACTGGGTGGGTTTTCTTTTTTTTCCCTAATACACATTCCCTCCCCCCTTTTCCTTTTTTTAAATGATTAATTTTTTTTTTAATTTTAAAAATTTTATTTATTTATTTATTTATTTATTTATTTATTTATTTATGAGATAAATAGAGCAAGCAGAGGGAGAGAGAAGCAGGCTCCCCACTGAGCAGGGAGCCCGATGTAGGACTCAATCCCAGGACCCTGAGATCATGATCTGAGCTCAAGGCAGACGCTTAAACGGTTGACTGAGCCACCCAGGTGCCCTTCTTTGTTTATTTGAGAGAGAGCAAGAGCAGGAGGGGGCAGAGGTAGAGGGAGAGAGAATCTGAAACGGACTCTGTGCTGAGAGCTAGCTCAATGCAGAGCTTGATCTCATGACCCCGCCATCGATCAGGACCTGAGCCAAAACAAAGAGTCAAAGGCTTAACTGGCTCCACCACCCTGGTGCCCACACCCCTTTTTCTTTTAAGAGAATCCTGATTTTTTTCAAGCATCTACCTTTTTTTAATAGCCAGATGATGTGAAGGAAGCCTCAGGAGTGGGATCTGAGTATATTTTGCTCAATATGGTGATTCCCTGCCCCCTGCCAGCAATTGTTGTAGGCATAGGTGAATGAAAGAAACCAGAAAAATGAAATGTGAGGGCAAGTTGGCTTGGAAGGGTTGGGTTAAGCTTTCTTTGTTAAAAAGGAAAGACCCAAGAAGAGATGGCCTTTTGTTATTGCCTCTGAATGTGGGTGTGATGTCTGGAATTGCAGCGGCCATCTTGGGGCCATGAGGTGGAACAAGACTGAATGGACCCTTTAGGGCATAGCAGAAAACATTGAATTAGTCAACTCAAAAACTGCCCTAATTCATGATCTCTTGTCATTTAAATAATCAATTTCTTCTTTGTTTCAGGCATTTTGAGTTGGGTGTCCTGTTCCACACATCCCTGGCCTCTGTGTTGCCTCTGATTCATATAGAATACAGGGACACCGCCCTGTTTGCAAATTAAAATACTCCAAATGACAGTTCACTTTTTCAGTTGGTACCCTGTCCTTGTGGTAGGATCCTGCACGGAGTTTGCTCTCCCAGCTCAGGCTAAACGGGCTGCATACCACGGGAATTGCAAGGACAGTAGATGCCTGTTCATGATCTGAACAACTGTACTAGCTTCCTGACTTAGGGGTGAACTTCCCTGGCATAGCAGAGAGGGTCAGAGCCAGAGACCTGACCCCAACTAGACCCCATCAGTCTATCTGCTAGCTTAAGTTTTAGAACTGGGACCCAAAGAGTTCTTGGACTTGACATTTCAAGGGCATATTTGGCTACTCTGTGTGAAGTAGAAGAAGCTGGGGTGGAGGGTCTGTGGGGAGACAGAAAAATAAAGTGGAAGCCCATGAGGGAAACCACACATTCAGCGAGAGAAAGAGGAGAGAGAGAGACAGAGACAGAGATTCTGCAAAAGGGAGACAACCTTGCTTTCACACAGCTTTTCAGTTCTCTTTCTTGTCCCTCATGAGGCCAAGAGACTTAGCTCTTGCTTGGACTCTAAACCTCCAATAACATTGTCATTTTGCTTAAGTTAGCTTAAACGGATTTTATTTCTTGCGACCGAAATCCCTGAACAAAAACTTGGGAGCCATTAACGATGAGGTCCTGATCGCAAGCTCTGGTGTAGAACATTATGAGAAATGTATCCTGAGCCTCAAAATATCTGCTGGAAGACATTGTGGGACATGTATTTCAAGCCTCTGATCCTCACTGGAGGGCATGCTGGAAGATGTAATCCTAGTTCCCTATCTCTGCCACAGGGTCTCATGGGAGATGCAGTCCCAGCCTCCACGCTTGCTGTAAGGCATCATGGGAAATGTATTCCTAGCTTCTAGTCTCTGCTGGAGAGCATCGTGGTGGACGTAATCCAAGTCTCCAACCTCTGTGGTAGCCAACCATAGGAAAGGGGAGAAACTACCCTCAATTTTAATTGTAGAGTAGTTCAGAAAATGTTATCTTGGCCTCATCTCTGCTGTAGGACATCAGGACAGATACAGCCCTAGCCAGTTTTTGTTTTAAGATACTAAAGATGTGATCTTTCCTTCCTTCGGTCCTTCTTTTCCTCCTTTCTTTCTTAATTACCTGCCATGTTCCAGGCATTATTCATCTTGGTACCGCACATCAGTAGTAGTGAAGAAATAAAGGTCTTGCCCTTTATGGAGATTATAGCGGGGAGAGTTTGCAAACTACCAAACAAATGACTATTCCCATTAACCATCACAGCATTAAAAAATGCCCCAAAACTCATTGGTGTGAAACCATAACCTTTTAATTTTATGATTCTGTGGGTCAGGAATTTGAGCAAGGCATGGCAGGATCAGAGTGTTATCTATTCCACAATGGACCCCGGCCCAAGGTGGGGCTGGAACAGCTGGAGGTGGGGGGGGTGGTTCACAGGGGGCTATATTGAAACCTTGGCTCTGGCTGCTGACTGAGCTTGTGGAATGAATTCTGCCTCCCGCTACCCTATACACTGAAGTTCTAACCCCCAGGACCTATGAATGTGAGCTTATTTGGAAATAGGGTCTTTGCGGATGAGATTAAGATGAGGTCACCCCGGATTAGGGTGGGTCCCTAAATCCAATGCGTTGGTGTCCTTATAAGGACAGGGAGAGATTTGGAACCACACAGCGGGATTCACTGAGAAGAAGGCCACATGAGGACAGAGGCAGAGATTGGAGTTGCGTGGCTGCAAGCCCAGAAACACCAAGAATTGTCAGCAACCCCCAGAAGCCAGGACGAGGCCAGGAAGGATCCTTCCCCCAGCAACTTCAGAAAGAGCATGGCACTGCCAACATCTTGATTTCAGTTTAGCATCCAAAACTCTGAGCGAATACATTTCTGTTGCCGGAAGCCCCCCAGTATGAAAGTTGGTAGTGACTATGGCGGTCCCGGGAAACTGAAGACAGCCAGGCTTCCCGACGCTCCTGTGTGTTACATCTGGTGGGGGTGTGACGTCTAGGGCCGCCCCTTCACCCACTTGTCTGGTGTCTGGGCTGAGATGGATGGAACATCTGGGGCTCTCTCCCCATGTGGCATCCATGCCTGAGTAGTGTGGGCGTCCCCAGAGCACGACAGTCTCTCCGCACAGGATTGCGACATGGCAGCTGGCTTCCCCAGAGCCAGTTTCTTAAAGCCTCCTGGAACGTGCCATGGCATAACTTCCACCACATTCTATTGGTCAAAGCAGTCCCAGAGCCACTCATGTTCGAGAGGCAGAGACACTGAGCCCACCTCTTGAAGCGCCGTGGTGACTCTATGTTAATGTGATTTGAGGAGGTCCTAAAAAGAAACCTGTCCCTTGCCTGCCCCCATATACCATGGAAGATGTCTTATCCTTTTCTTCATTAGCCATAGGGTCCTGGGGAATGTAATTTGGTCTCTTTGGGCTTGCCTCAGCAAATCAGAGGAAACATGAATTCTTCAATATTGTGCCCTAAGAGTGTCAAGGAAATGAGAGTTGTCTTTTTTATTTAAAAAGATTTTTTTAAAGATTTTATTTCATTTATTTGACAGACAGAGATCACAAGTAGACAGAGAGAGAGGAGGAAGCAGGCTCCCCCAATGCAGGGCTCGATCTCAGGACTCCAGGATCATGACCTGAGTCTAAGGCAGAGCCTTTAACCCACTGAGCCACCCAGGTGCCCCAGAGAGTTGTCTTTTTCTCAGTCAGTCTGAAGGCATCCGAGGACAAAGAGCCCTGCCTTTATCTCCTGCCAGGGCAGTCATCAGAGGAAAGGTAGTCCTGTCTGATTCCTCAGTGGAGGGCCCCTAGGGAGTTCTGGCCATCAGATTATCCCTCCCATTCATCTGAGGGTCTCAGAGCCCCTTAGGAAATGCAGATGCCTCTCCCTGGAACAACAGAGCAGTCTTGACCTTTGGAGCTTGGGAGGAGAGACAGGAAGGTTAGTGCTTGGATGAGTGAATTGGAGCCCAGAAACAGATGTGGAGGTAGCTTAGGATGGAAGCCCATGGACAACTGCTCCCAAGGCTGGGGCCCTAAATGCTAGGGTCCTACAATGTGACAACTAATTCCAGGAGCTGGATGAAAGATGCCTCCCCATTCATCCTCCCAAAGAGAGATGCTACAGAGTAGAGAAGATAAGGCCTTCCTCAGTTCACTGGTACAAAAATCTTTATTTAAGTATAAAATATTAAATAAAACAAATATTAATTAATAATAACAACAATGGTACAAAAACGCTAACATAACAAGACCTCTCCTGCTGGCCTGCAGTCTTTCTCCAGCTTTTCTCCTCTGGTTCTCCAACTCTGTGAGACAGCTGGGAAAATTGAGACCCAGAGAGAACAGTACACTGGCCTGAGGTAACACAGCAAGTCTGAAGGGCTGGGAGCTAAGGGGAGGGCAAAGGGCTCCCCTGGATCCAGCCAGGGTAGGGGGAGTGTAGGAGGGGGTCAGGTCTAGAGAAGAGTGCCTCCCCATAGTCTGGCGGTTATAAGCAGGGTGGTGGTGAGGCTGAGGTGGGCAGGACCAAGCCGGGGAGCACTGTTACAACCGGTTCCAGTACAGCATGAGACGTTGAGATGGGTCAGGCTGAAGGCTTCAGCCACATGGAGACTCTGGCACCATGAGGGGGTCGCACAGCCTCGTACTGTGTAGATCGGGTTGCCCAGCCCTGAGGAGAGAGAAGACTGCTTGAGACTCCCAGCTCCTGGGGCTGGGTCTGCAGTGCTCACTGGGTGACCTGCCACCTGGTGGTGGATGCTACCTGAAGAAAGCAGCAGTTTCAAGTGCGGTCCCCCAGACCCTTCTTGGGGGAACCCAGAAGTAAAAATAATTCTAATAATGCTAAAGCATCATTTGACTTTTCCACTTGTGTGGGTGTACAGTGGGGGGGGGGGGTTCCAGAAACCCTGGGACATGTGAGCTTGCAGCCAACTGAATGCAGAAGCTGATATGAGGATCCAGCTGTCTTCTATTAAGCCAGACGTGAAACAGATTTGCAGAATGGTAGGACAACGCCAGTCTTCTTGTTAAATGTTTTCATTTTGGAAAATATCATTTTTTTAAGTAAAAAATATGTTATGTTCATATGGAATGAGGTTTTATTTTATGTTTTTATTTTAAATCAACTTATTTTAGAATAAATTAATAGGGGCGCCTGGGTGGATCGGTCTGTTAAGTGTCCAACTCTTGGTTATAGCCTCAGGGTCATGAGATCAAGCCACGAGTCCGGCTTCACTCTGAAGCCTGCTTAAGATTCTCTCTTTCCCCCACTCGCCCCCCCCCCCCAAAAAAAAAGAAAAAGAAAAGATTCTCTCTCTCCCTCTCCCCATTCCCCACTCACGGGGTCTCCCACTTTCTAAAAACATAAATAACAAATAAATTAATAATTTACATCTTAAAATATCTCATTTTTAACTTCTTTTTTTTTAAGATTTTATTTATTTATTTGACAGAGAGAAATTACAAGTACACTGAGAGGCAGGCAGAGAGAGAGAGAAGGAAGCAGGCTCCCTGCCGAGCAGAGAGCCCGATGCGGGATTCGATCCCAGGACCCTGAGATCATGACCTGAGCCGAAGGCAGCGGCTCAACCCACTGAGCCACCCAGGCGCCCCCA
>NC_081573.1:9394390-9493381 GCF_022355385.1 Mustela nigripes | reverse complement strand
CCCCCCCCCTTTTTTTTTTTAAGATTTTATTTATTTATTTGACAGAGAGAGATCACAAGTAGGCAGAGAGGCAGGAGAGAGAGAGGAGGAAGCAGGCTCCCTGCTGAGCAGAGAGCCCGATGCGGGACTCGATCCCAGGACCCTGAGATCATGACCTGAGCCGAAGGCAGCGGCTTAACCCACTGAGCCACCCAGGCGCCCTCATTTTTAACTTCTAACGCAGTAAATATCTATAGCTATAACTGACATAAGTAATAATTTTTAAGAGCATGAAGGAATTCCTGGATGAAAAAGTTTGAGAACCATTGGAACAGACGAGACGAGCCCCGTATGGCCCAGGATGGAAGCCCGCCATGGCCACAGGAAGTCCCACCCCCCTTTTGGGAAGCCGCACCCCCTCGTGGAAGTCGCCCCGCCCCCCCAGGAAAGTCCACATTTCTGTGGCTGGAACGCCCATTTCTTAACGAAGTCCCAATTCCTGAGGACACTTGGCACCCTCTTGAAGTAAGTCTTACCTTCTCCACAGGTGGACCCACCTCCGTGAAGTCCACCCGTGGCCCACAACCCTCCCCGGCAATAAGCATTCTCTCCCGTCCTCCTAGAAGGGCTCACCATTAGTGCCCGTGGCTTCCAGACATTGATTCATGGGGCCTTGGCAGGCGGTCAGGGAAGACTCGTCCGCCGAACATCCATGGGTGCTGTTTCCCTCACAGCTGTAACACTGGAGGCCATTCAGAGGCAGGTTTTGAAGCTCCACGACTTGGGAAAAGACAAGTGACACAAAAATCAAGGAAATTAGTATGGGGGTGCGGGCAGGTGGGGTGAAGGCGTGTCCTTCCCTGTCCTACCTCCCCTAGAACTGTCACCTCGCAGCCTGAGATGTCATGGAGCCACCTTGTGGTCAGGCTTGGAACAGCACTCTTTTGGTGGTTGGGGGGGTGCTTTTTTTCCTCTTTAAGCTTTAATTTATTTGAGATCTATCTCAAATAAGAGTGGGAGAGAGAGCACAGACCAGGGCGTAGAAGGAGAGGGAGAAGCAGACTCCCGCTGAGAAAGGAGCCAGATGTGGGACTCAATCCCAGGACCCTAAGGTCATGACCTGAGCCAAAGGCAGATGATTGACTGACTGAGCCACCCAGGCGCCCCTTCTGGGGGATTCTTTATTGTACCACCTCACCGCCCCTCCTGAGCCCCTATCTGATCCTATGTGGCAAGTAGCTGTGGAAGAGGAAACGGTCCCTGCTCTACAGCACTTACCACTTAGAGCTACACTGTCCAACTGTCCAATGTGGTAGCCACTAGGCACTGTGGCGGTTTACATTTATGCTGAAATGAATTTGTATTCAAGAAAACTCAAAATTCAGTTCACATTTCAAGTGCACAATAGCCATATGAGTCAGTGGCTACCATATTGGACAGTATGGATAGAGAACATTTCTATCACCGTGGAAAGTTCCATTGGACAGTACTGGTTTATAGAGACAGAATAACACGAAGGAGCGAGATTATAGTGGCGGGGAGGGACAAGGGATGTTTCCCTGCGGACGGTACTTGAAAGCTGAAACCTAACGAATGAGAAGCAGCCAGCCAGGTAAACTCTTGGGGAAGATGTGTTCCTGGTGAAGGGTACTGGTTGTGCAAAGGCCATGAGGCAGGATGGAGTTTGGCAGTTGCAGAAACTCAGCGTAGACCACAAGACAGACGGATGCCAGATTACATAGGGCCTGGGATGGTCTTTGGATTTTATTCTGAGAGCCAGGAAGAGTTGCTGGAGTGCTTGAAAAAGGACAGTGACGTGCTCTGGTTTACATTTGTAAGAAGTCACTCTTGCTGTGTTGAGCACTGACTGTAGGAGGCAGGTGTGGAAAGGGGGACCGGTGGCATGGACCATGAGCATGAAAGGATTCAAGGAAGTATAAAGCGTGGGTCTTTGGTAAAAGTTGGATGGGCACATCGAATTTCCACAGAAGCCTTCTTTGAGGAGGGGTTTTCACAGGAGACAGACACCTAGAGAGGAGCGGCCACAGCCCGGGTACACCTCCCTGCCCTGACCCCAGGTCATACACTGCATGGGTCCCCTGCCCCTCACCTGAGCCCCCGTTGCATTTGGTGGTGTTGCAGCACTGCAGGAAGTGGAAGGTGTGGTGGTTGTGAAAGCCGGTGGGGCCCGGGCAGCCCGGAAGGTTGCCACAGCCACGGGTGTGGTGCTCATCCCTTGGACTGCCTGTGGGGGCCAAAGGAGAGAGGTCAGGTTGTTCAGGGGCTGAGACTGGCTTTGCCCACCACCACTGCAGTCATCTGTTCATTTCCTGCCTCACTGCTCATTATAGTACCTTCATTTCATTTGGGGCAGCCATATATCTAGGCCAAAAAAAAAAAAAGACCAAAAAAAAAAAACCAAAACCAAACACATTTTCCAGCTTCCATAGGTATAATCATGTGGCTAAGTTCTGGCCAATGTGATATAAATAGAAAGGTTTTATGGGACTTCAAGAAAGGAGAACCCTCACAAAAGGAGGGGATTCTGTCTTTTGTTCCTTTTCCTCTTTCTCCTTCCTGGAACTTGGACATGAGATTTGGAGCTCTGGCAGCCATGTTGGACTATGAGGCAATCTTCAGAATGGAAGCAATATACAAGATATGAGAAAGCATCTGGGTTCCTGGTGACTGTAGAATTGTCTAAGTGGCCTAGGACTTCCTATCACTAGATTTTTTGTGTGTGAGGGCCCTAACTTTCCACCTTTAAGTCCTTGTTATTCTGGGGTCATTGTTAAGGGCAGCCTTGGGGAGAAGCAAAGTCATGGGGGAGGAGGTGCTGTGAGGTTGGAGCTCACCTTCCAGGCTCCGGTGGGTCACCACTTCCACACACTGTTCTGTAGGGCTGCGGCACTGTAGGCTCTGATCCCAGCCCCTCTCACAGCTCAGATCTGAGGAGGCGCAGGAAACACATTCGAGGTAACGGTTTCGGGTTCGGGGAAAGGTGGAAGTCCGACCTGTTTGGGGAGGGGCAGGAGGATGACTCCATGGGGAGAGTTCTGAAATTCTAGCTCCCTTGAAGACTCACCGTAGCATCAATTCCTCCTTATCTCACTTTCAGCCGATCATCAAAGCCCTGCCCATTCCACCTCCTGAATCTTTCTAGCATCCATCCCCTCCTTTCCAGCCCCATGACCAGGTCAGAACTCCTTCAATGCCAGGTTCCTCTCTGGCCTCCTGGTTTCCACCCTTGCCCCCCAGCCCTACCCAGTGCATCCCCAGATGGCCCTAGAAAGAGGTTTCTTTTTCTTCTTTTTTAAAAAATTAACATGCAATGTATTATTTGTTTCAGGGGTACAGGTCTGTGAATCATCAGTCTTACACAATTCACAGTGCTCACCATAGCACATACCCTCCCAGTGTTCATCCCCCAGCCATCCCATCCCTCCCACTTCCTCCCCTCCAGCAACCCTCAGTTTGTTTCCTGAGATTAAGAGTCTCTTATGCTTATGGTTTGTCTCCCTCTCTGGTTTCGTCTTGTTTCATTTTTCCTTCCCTTCCCCTATGATTCTCTGTCTTGTTTTCCTCATATCAGTGAGATCATATGATAATTGTCTTTCTCTGATTGACTTATTTTGCTTAACATAATACCCTCTAGTTCCATCCATGTCGTTGCAAATGCAAGATTTTTGGTTTTTTGAGGGCTGCATAATATTCCATTGATTCCATTGTGTGTGTGTGTACACATACCACATCTTCTTTATCCATTCATCTGTTGACGGATATCTAGGCTCTTAGAAGGATGTTTCTAATATTTAAATCTGGCCCTGCCTGTGCTCTGTTCAAAATCTCTCCATGGCTCCCCAGTGCCTTCAGAATAAAATCCAAGCTACTCCATGTGGCATTCAATGCCCACCAACCTGGGTCTGGGCCACCTCTCCTGCCTCACCTTCCTCCACTAGCCCCTCAGACTCCACTCCCTCTGACTTCCCACAGCCCCTGAATGTGCATGCTGACGGGCATCCAGCCTTTCTAGAATGCACTCCCTTGCTCCCTTGGCTCCCTACTTTCCTCATCTGCTCCTAATAATTCTTCGGGCATCATCTCAAATCTCACCTCCTCTAAGAAGTCCTCCCTGACCTCCCAGACTGGATCAGTGTGCCCCTTGGGGCTCCCCAACCCCAGCCACACCCACTCTGGGTCATCCCTGTCTGCCTGGACTCTGAGCCCCAGGAGGTAGAGCCAGAGCTGTCTCAATCATTACTGTGTCCAACACCACCAGCACAGGGCCAGAGCCAGAGAAGACATTCAGTAAATATTTGTTAAATAAATGAATGAAGATTGTTTAAAACCCTGCTATTGTTCTCTGTGGTAGCCAACCTCTGAGACGGCCCCCGGTGACCCCCGCTTCCTGGCACGCATGCACAAAAAATAGGGCTGACCTGTGTAACTAATGGGATATTGTGGAAATGATGGTGTATGACTCCTGCACTAGGTCATAAAAGGCATCACAACTTCTTCCTGGCTCTCTCTTGGATTACTTGGTCTGGAGGGCGTCCAGCTGTCATGTGGCTAGAACATTCAAACACCCCATGGTGAGGTCTATGTGGCAAGGAACGAGGCCTTTGTCCAAGCCACAGGAGGGGTCCATCCATGTGAGTAAAGCTCCCCTGGGAGCCTTGGAATGACGACAGCTCCGCTGGCGTCTTGACTGTAACCTCATGAAAGATCCAGAACCACCACCTTAAGCCACTTCCAGACTTTTCAGAATCTGACTTTCAGAAACTTTGTGAAATAATACCTGCTCATTTTTGTTTTTAAGATTTGGGACAATCTGTGATGAGGTGATAGGTAATTAATGCACTACCCGATGTGTCAAGGATCCAAGCCTATCTTGATTAATCTGTGATCATACTGTCTCTCGCACCTCCTAGTCCAGGCCAAGGGGGTGAATTATTTGCCCCTGGAAACACTAGAGTTCCCTGGCCAGGCCTTGGCTCACTCAGACCATTCTGAAGCCTGGCATGCCCTCCCCTTCCTGACCCCAAATACCCAAGTTGAGTTGGGGCCAAGTACTACATGAGGGAGAGGGCTTGTCTCAGCCACTCCCTCAACTCAGGCCAGCTGCTGGAATTAGGCGAATCATTTACGTCCAAGGCCAAATCTTCCCCAACCCTAAAGAAAAATAATTAAAATGTCCCAACAACTCATGTCTTCTCACACGAACTTCCACGAAAAGGAAACATGGAGTGCTGTCACTGCCGTTATACCATCCTTGGGTCCCCTCATGAATTCTACTTCTTATGCTGCTCTTCTAAATGTGGGTGATCTTCGGGGTTCTGTCGCAGGCTCTTTTCATTTCACATGGAGCACATTCTCTCCCATGGGATGTTATCCGTTGACTTGGCTTCATTTCCACGCGTCGGCTGGAAACTCACTGCAGGCAGGACTTCTCTCTGAGCTCCACACCTGTACACCCAGCTGCCTCTGGAGAGGCCCCCTGACCATCCCTCAAACACCTGCATCTCTACCTGCCCCGAAGGAAGTTCTCCATCTTCTCTAAACTAGTCCTCTCCTCAATTCTATATTTGTCATGTGGTCCCATTCAGTCCCCCACGGCAGAAACCTGGCAGGTTCCTTGATCCTCCACATCTAGGCACCATTCTGGAGACTTCTACTGCCTGTCTTCTCGTTGTCTAATCCTTTTGCCCCACTGCTTCTGGTCTCTATGAAGCACATCTATCAAGTTCTTAATTCCAGTCACTATTCTGTGTTTCCTGTTTGACTCTTAAAAAACAAAAACAAAAACAAAAACGGACTCCACATTTCTGCCAAAGTTTATCCTTTCCTCTATTTTTTTGGACTATATGGATCATGGCTATTTTAAATTTCTCTGTCTAATAACTCCACTATCTGAATCATTCTAAGTTTCTACTGTTGGATTTGTCTCTAGGGGTCCTGTTAATTGGTCCTTTCAATTTTCTTTGGGGTACCTTGTAAGTTTTGATTAGATGCCAGATACCACAATGAGAATTTGGAAAGGCTCTAAATAATGTTATTTTCTTCCCAAGAAGGTTAGGTTTTCTTCTTGCTGAAGATGAGATGTAGGCATCTTTGGGGGGGGTCTCTTTCAGTTTTGCCCTTACGCCTAGGGTATGGTCTCAGAGTTAAGTGTGGTGTGGTTACCAAGTCCTCTCTCTCCAACCTGGCAACTTTGTTTTCCCCAGCATCATATGCCTGCTGGAATTGTTCAGTTCTGGGGATTCCCAGATACTATTTTCTGCTGAGTTTCTTGGAGTCCCACCCCATGCACGTACAGCTTGCCAATAACTTAAAGGAAATCTGCAGATCTGGGGACTCCCTTTTCTGTGGTGCTATACGTTTCTGGACTCTACCTCTCATTTTCCAGATGCTCTGGCAGCCCTAGACTCTATCTAACCTCTGGCTTCTCCATCTAGCAAAGATATCTCTTATTTGGGTTTTATTTCCCCTTCACAGCGTGAATTAGAAAGTGCACTCCAGGATAAAGCAAACAAAGAAAAACTCAATCCTTTTATGACCTCCCCCTGTTGCCCATAGGGTCTATATTCCTCACCATAACCTGGAAAGCCCTGTGTAATGTGACCCTGCCGATTTCACCAGCTCCTCTGTTTTTTCTTTCCTCCAGCCATATCACTTTCAGCCATGTTTGGGCCTTGGTGTCCCCTGCTTTTCCTAGAAAACTCTTTCCACTGTTTTTTTTTTCCCCCCACAGTCTGACTCCTGCTCTTTTCTCAAGATCCAGCTTATCTGTTGCTTCCTGGAGGAAAACTTCCTTGACCTGAGTCCAGTGTCTCTCCGAGGGTCCCACAGCCCCTACTCTTCATTCATGCCAGCCCTGATCACTCTGGCTGCTGTTTCCCTTATCTCAGTCCTGAAAATTCTGGACTGTACTTCCTGACCACAGCTCTGAGCCCTCTAAGACCAGAGGTCTCATGGTCCTGACCCTTCTGCTTCTGCTTCCCCATCCTGGCTCTGACTATAATTGGAGGGGTCACTGTTTGGTGATGGGCCCATCACCCCCACTCACCCCACTGACTGTAAGCCCATGGTAAGGCCCCAAAGCTGTCTTGGTCACTTCTGTATCCCAGGATCATGCAAATACAGAATGTGATTTAACCAACTATCCCAGTAACCACAGGTGGGGTAAAAATGGCCTGAGAAATGGGGGCTGATATCACTTTACCACTTATTAAATTACTGAATGGACAGTGGCTGCCCCAAGCTTGGTGGTGGACCCCTGACCACTCCCAACTCTCTTTAGAGCCCTATGTCTCCAAGATCCATCAGCTAAAGAGGGGGCTCCAGGAGGGTTCTGATTGGTCAAGGCCTTGACTGATGTTAAATCTTCTGAATATTGGGGCACCTGGGTGGCTCAGTGGGTTGGGCCTCTGCCTTCGGTTCAGGTCATGATCTCAGGGTCCTGGGATCAAGCCCCACATCAGGCTCTCTGCTCAGCGGGGAGCCTGCTTCCCCCTCTCTCTGACTGCCTCTCTGCCTACTTGTGATCCCTGTCTGTTGAATAAATAAAGAAAAATCTTTAAAAAAATTTTTTCTGAATATTATCTATGATTAGAAGAATTACTTACACTCGACTATCAGTGCTTTCCTAAAGCACATCTAACAGAAAGCTGAAGCCAGTGTCCCTTCTCTTGGCACTTCCTTAAAAATCAACATCTGAGTCAGTCTCCGCCAACAGACAGATGCAAAGTCTGGGGTCAGCATGGATGAATGAGAAAGAGGGCTGACGTAGGGGGTCTGCTCACTGACCTCACTGGGATTGGCCTGGCCTTAACCAACTTCCTTCCTCACCAGGCTCTGAAAGAGGAAACTGCACGCACGACCATGCAACACGGAGCCCTGACTTCCCACCCTCTCCTGCGGGAATTGGAGAACCTGAGCCTTTTCAAGTCTTTTTCTTAAATCGGCATTTGAGAGAAGGGGCTGGTGGGATGTGGTGGGATGGGACCAGGAGAATGACGGGTGACGATCAGGGAGGATGAGGGCCGCCCGACTCACCAGGGCTGGGTTGGTTGCACAAGTCGGTAGCACAAAGGGCCTCTGTAAGAGTGATGATCTGCGTGCCTGTCCGATAGCTCATGGTCCTGTTGCTCTTCTCGGGGTGGGCACAGCCTCTCTCCACCACCTCCAGCTCTTCACCTCCTGGGAGGAATGCATCTTTGTCACCCCAAAAGTTCCCCTGGGCCCAAAAAACCTGACGCTCCCGGTCCTAAGGTCACCCACTTCTAAGGCTGATCCCTGCCAGGCCTCCTCTCTTGGGGTCCAGCTGTCTCCCCTCCTTACTCTCCCACCACGGCGAGCCTGTTCTCTCTTAGTGACTGCATTATTGCCGAGGCTGTCTGGATCCATCTATCTCTCCCTCCCAGCTAAGTGATTTTAGCAGGGAGATCCCTCTAACAGGAATTTTCAAAGGCAAATATTACAGGCTTGCCAAAAAGCACAAGAGAATGATGCAATAAATACTGTGCATTCATCACCAAATTTTATAAACTATTAGAAAATTTTGCTCCATTTGTTTCAGATATATTTTTTTAAAGAATTTAAAATTTAAAAGACAGAGTTAAAGCCTCCTGCTCACTCCCCCAAATCCCATTCCCCTTATGCCCTGTCCAGAAGCAACCACTGGCACAGGTAATTCTCACACTGGGGACACATAACAATGTATACTATTATTTATTTCTACATTATTTATTGTATATTATTATAGACTATTTATAGTAAAAGGTATCATACCCTGAAACATGCTTTTCTCCCCCTTTCAACCTGGATTTTTGAGATGTGTCCACTTGAATACCTACAGCTTAAGTTCCTTCTTTTAAACTGCCGTGAGGCATTCCACTGTGTGATTATACCATAATGTTTCTCCTCCACTGATGACTAACCTGTATCACAAACATAACGGCCAAAAACATTCTTATACCTGTGTCTAAGGTTCTTCTGTTTTTTTTTTTTTTTTTTTTTTTTTTTTTTTCCTAGAAGTTGAACTGCCGCCTGGAGGGTATGCTGATCGTTATCTGTACTAGATTTTGCTAAATTGCTCTGTGCGGTAGATGCACGAATTTATCCCCATTAACAGGGGCTGTAGCTCCAAATCCTCATCCATCCCACCTTGTCGGATTTTCAAAAAAGTTTGTTTATCTGATGGGTATGAAATAGGGTCCATTTGTCTTTTTCTTTTGCATTTCCCTGATTGCTGGTGAAATAAGGTTTCTTGGTCGCTTGAGTTCCCTGTGGTGGTATAGGTGGGGAGCTCACCTTCCCATATGCGCAAGGTCGTGGTCCTGCAGAGGTCCTGGCCACGGGCACACTCTTCCACCTGGCACTTCCCGGTCCTCCCACACAGCAGGCACTGCAGGCTCCAGGAGGCTGGGGGGTGGGGGCGGGGAGAGGGAGGAGAGGAGAGATTGTTATAGCTTCCAGTGGGGGATCCCCCCCTCCATGCCACAGTATCAGGACCAAGTCTCCACGCCTTGTGCATTCAGGTTCGTGCTTCACATTCTGTCCGCCCTTCGGTTCCAGCACGGGCTTTGGGTCAGCAGAACTTCCGGTCTATCTCTAACCTCACATTTTACCTATACCCCCTACGCTAAAATTCTATCTCCTCCCACAATCCTTCCCTAAAGTCCCGCCCTGGCTTATTTTCCTTTGAATTGTGTATCAGTGCCGGGCCCATCCTGAGTCCAATCCCCACCCTCTCTGTCCATCTGGATATTCTAACCCAGCTCCCATTTCCGTCCCTTCCCCCATTCCACCGGCCCTAGGTCCGTCCGGCTTCACAAGCTCTCCTACGGGCGTTCTGCCCTCACCTGATCTACAGGTGATCTTTACCCCACTTCCTGGTGATCCCCACTGACTATACCCCCTATTAATGCCCCCAGACTCTACCCCTTTCCATAGCCTCTCCCCAACATTCTCTCCCCTCCCAAGAGTCCGGGCCAAAGTTTTAACTTCACCCATGAGGCCTCGGGAAGTTCTGACCCCAACTGCAGGAGCCTCCCCCAAGGTTCTCTCCCCGCCCACCAGCTCTTCCCGAGGTTCTAGCCCCGCCCACTAGCCCCTCCTGCGGTCCTAAATTTGCCCGCTCCCCCCGCCCCAACACCTTTACCAGCCTCCCCGACCTCCCCTGCTGGGGTCCATTCCCCACCCCAAATTCGCAGTCTCCTGGAGTCATTACTCATTCTCGGCCGTGAAAGATCCGGAGACCGTTCCGGGTTATTCATGGTTGAGCCGCCCCGCAAGCCCCTGTTCCCCGCCCCGCCCTGACTCAGTTCCTTCTCCGTTTCCTCTGGCTTTTCAACCCTCTCCCGCACGTTTCCTAGGAAAGGAGTTGAGCAGGTAGCTGGGGGGTAGTGAAAGAGAAGCGTCCTCCGGAGACAAGGCCTGGATCCCCAGCCCCTGTTTCTGCGATGGTCCGCCTCTCTATTTAGATCTTGTAAAACTAGGCTCGCTGCTCCCTGTCTTTCAAGGGGCTGGGTCGGTGCGGGGGGTGGCGGGGAGCCCCGCGCGAGTGGAGAGAGCGATGGGACGCGCCCGCGAGGCCAGAATCCCACTTAATCCAGGACTGGATGGAGGTTACCGCTCTGAACCTGTTTCCTTCTCCGTGAAACAGGGTTGAAATGCTTCTGCCTGTCCAGTTTGAAATTGCAGGGAAGGGGCTTGGAGGAGCGCCCGAAATGAAGAGCGCACTCCACGGTGGCTGCTGTTCAGTGCCTTCGCTCCACTCTTATTTCCTGAGCACCTACTGCTTGCCAGGTACTCTGCTGTGTGGGGCTGCAGACGGCTGAAGGATCGCTACGTGAGGGAGAGGGCTGGGGACTGAGCCCCCCTCCTTCCACTCCTCCAGCTCCGAGGCCCCCGCCCCTCCCCTCTTCTCTGTGTTCAGGACCCAGTTCCCCGCGCAGGTGTTTGGGTGTCGAGTCCCTACCCGGAACGCAGGTCTGAACCAAGAGCAGCAGCAGCGGCAGCAGCCTCGGGCGGCCCATGTCTGGCAGCAGATCCCGTCCGTGTGGCTCCCTGCACCTCTCAGTCTGGCCCGGGGAAGGAGACAGTTTTGTGCCTCCGGGGCTCCTCCCAGAGAGTTTGCGAAAGAGCGAGTCAGCCCCAGATGCGTGGGTGCTTCCACCTACCCGCCCTTGACCCCTCCTCCTCAAAAACTTCCTTTGCCGGGGCGCGGCCAGGAGTGTGGGGGGGGGGGGGGGGGTCGGCTCCGCTCTGACTCATGTGGCCGCTGTCAAAGCTGTCTCCAGGCTGCCTGGGTGCAAACTCAGTGGCCTTCCACAGCTCACTTCCCAGAGCCAGAGTCCCAGCCAGAGGCAGGGCCTGCTGACGGGCACCCTGCAGCGCCAAGCGAAGTCCTTGCAGCAGCGGCTGGCCTCGGATACAGACAGCACCAAGCGGTGACTGCAACAGACACATCTTCCTAGAGCTGCCCAGGGTCGCAGGGACGAAGATCGAAGATTGTACAGATGCCACAGGGGCTGGTGAGCTAAGAGCAGTCCGGACCAGCCCCTGTGGCCTTTAGCAGCTGGTGCTGAGCATTCCCCCCGCCTTCCTGTACTAGTATAATTGAAATAAAATATATTTTGTTGTGTCAAAAAAAATACACACACACACATACACCAAATTCTAATTCTCCCTCCCCCTGCTGTGGGACCTTGGGGGAAGGACCTCTGCTCTCTAGTTAATATTTGTCCTGATAGACTCAAAGAGGGAGACAAACCATAAGAGACCCTGAACTCGAGCTAAAAAACTGAGCGTTGCTGGAGGAAAGACGGGGTAACTGGGTGACGGGCTTCATTAAGGAGGGCACATGATGTGATGAGCACTGCATGTTGTATGCAACTGACCAAACACTGAACTCTACCTCTGAAGTAATAATACACTGTATGTTAATCAATTGCATTTAAATAAAATTAAAAAAAAACAACAACAACTTGTCCTGATGGGACATTTGTGGCTGATCGTTAATTATTGTTAGGAGTTTTTTTTTTTTTTTTTTTGGAAGTTTTTTTTTTTTTTTTTTTTAAGATTTTATTTATTTATTTGACAGAGAGAGATCACAAGTAGGCAGAAAGGCAGGCAGAGAGAGGGGGAAGCAGGCTCCCCAATGAGCAGAGAGCCCGATGTGGGCCTGGATCCCAGGACCTTGAGATCATGACCTGAGCCAAAGGCAGAGGCTTAACTCGCTGAGCAACCCAGGTGCCCTAATTGTTAGGATTTTTGTTAGTTTTGTTAGGAGGGATAATGGTGTTGTGGTCACATGGGGAAATGTTTTTATCACTAGAGATGCACCCTGGAATATTTGGGGATGAAAGAATATAACGTCTCTAATTTACCTTCAAACACTTCAGCCAAAAAGTAGATATTGCTGTTATGAAAATGGTCCTGTG
Organism: Mustela nigripes; assembly: GCF_022355385.1. Classification (NCBI taxonomy): domain Eukaryota; kingdom Metazoa; phylum Chordata; class Mammalia; order Carnivora; family Mustelidae; genus Mustela; species Mustela nigripes. The sequence continues at coordinate 9,480,956 of NC_081573.1, read as the reverse complement.
GTTATGTGGAAAGCTGTTCTTGGTTTTTACAGACACTCACTGAAGTAGCTAGAGGTGAATGTCAAGGATGTCTGCATTTACTTTAAAATGCTTTAGGAAAAACTGTAAGGCAGTATCTCAGGGTAACTTCCATGCCATTCTGTCTCCTTTTTCTGTGTATTTGTAAAGGTCCTCATTGTTTTTTTTTTTTTTTTTTTTAAGATTTTATTTATTTGACAGGCAGAGATCACAAGTAGGCAGAGAGGCAGGCTGGGGGGTGGGAAGCAGTCTCCCCACTCCCCAATGTGGGGCTCGATCCCAGAACCCTGGGATCAAGACAAGAGCCGAAGGCAGAGGCTTTAACCCACTGAGCCACCCGGGTACTCCCATTAAGTTTTTTTAAAAGTAAAGTAAAATGTAGGGGCGACTGGGTGGCTCAGTCAGTTAGGTGTCTGTCTTGACTTCCACTCAGGTCATGACCTCAGGGTGGTGAGATGGAGCCCCCCATCGGGTTCCACGCTGAGCATAGAGCCTGCTTATGATTCTCTCTCTCCTTCTCCCTTTACCCACCCATCTCCTCCTCATGTGTGCTCTCTTTCTCTCCCATTCTCTTGAAAAATAAAAAGTAAAAAAATGTAAAAGATAAAATTGTCTAGACTCTCCATCTCTGCATGCTTCTGACCCACCAGAGCAATTTAACGCTGGTGAAGTTGCCTGAAACAGTTGTTGGCCCACAAGGAGGGCTCAACAAATTCCTTCAGCATTTACCAAGAACCTACTCTGTACCAGGTACTGGTCCAGGAGGAGCTGGGGACATAGCAGGAAACAAAGCAAAGTGCCTGGCCTTGACAATGAAGAGTCAATATGTGTTACTTAGTCTGTGGCTGTCAGGCAGCAACAAGTAAAACAGAGAACAGCAAACCAGGAGGCAGGAAGTACAGGATACAAGTGAGGCATGGTTGGCTTCAGGTGGGATGATGCTGCCCGGCTTCCCTGAGCAGGTGGCATTTGAGCAGAGGCTGAGCGTGGTGAGGGCAGAAGTTGGGTAGATGATCCAGGAAGAGTTCCAGGGATAGACAACTGCCAGTGGGGGCAGAGTGGGGTGTCCTGACAAGCTCTAGGAACAGCAGAGTGACTAGTGTGGCTGGAACAGAATAGGGGAGGGAGAGGATAGTAGGCAATGAGAAAGTAGTAGCTATCTCTACCAGTATAACAATGAGTATAGTATTATTACTTTTACTAATTCACTGAAGCCTTAAGGTAATAATTTTATGGTAAAGTATTAAAAGTCCCCCCAAAATCCTCCCTTCTAAGAGGCGGTAGAGCCTAGTGATTAAGATATGGGGCTGGCACCAGACTAGAAGGGTTCAGATTCTAGCTACACCCTACTCTGTGGGTTTGGGCAGGATATTTAACCTCTCTGGGCCTCCAGCTCCTTCACAAGTGCCTCTCTCCCAGGGCTGGTGTGCTAGGGACATAAAAAAATGGGGACACCTTGGTGGCTCAGTTGGTTAAGCAGCTGCCTTCGGCTCAGGTCATGATCCCAGCATCCTGGGATCGAGTCCCACATCAGGCTCCTTGCTCTGCAGGGAGCCTGCTTCTTCCTCTGACTCTGCCTTCTACTCTGTCTGCTTGTGCTCGCTCTTGCTCTCTCTTTGACAAATAAATAAATAAAATCTTAAAAAAAAAAATGCCCCCAGGGCACGTGCCACCATGCCTGACGTGTGGCATGTGCTCAGCAGAAGGCTCTAACTGCCACTGATCATTGTTGGACGGGCTCTCCAGAGCTTTCTCTCCATGGTGGGTGGGGAGAGAGGTGGAGACATTCTAAGGGTTTGAGGTCAGGGAGGTCATGCCCCTGGCTCCAGGACTAGACTACTCCTTGGTCACCCTGGGCCAACAGATATCTTCCCTTGAGAGCCTAGGGTTCTCTCATGTGGAAAGTGGGGCCCCTCTTGCAGGTGGCATGAAGACTGACTGAGGTGGGGAAATACACAGTTGGGGTGTTGCGATCCAGCCTCCTGGCAGGATGACCTTACTGCTCTGAGGTCATCGTCTTTTATTATTATTATTTTAAAATTTATTTAAAGAATGAGGGGAATATTTTGGAGCCCACCCATCCCCACCTCAGACTGCTCTAGTCTCTTGAAATCTGTCTGCTGTTCCTCTCCTGTGTCTGTCTTTTTCTTTGTTTCTCTGTTTGTCTCTTTCAACCCGTGTCTCACTTTCTCTGACTCTGTCACTCTGTCTCTCCCTGTCTCTGTCTCTATCTTTTTTCCTGTCTCTTCCCGTCTCTTTCTCTGCTTCTCTTTTCTGTCTCTCCATCCCTGTTTTTAATGTCTCTCTAGGCTTGTCTGTCTGTCTCTGTGACTCGTTCCTTCTGTCTCTCCCTCAGGTGACACACACCTGTGAGGTCCAGTGACGTGGCACGGGAGGGGGCGGGCAGGAGGCTGGGCCCGTGCACAATCCCAGAAAAGCGGCAGGAATGTCCGCTCTTTCCTCCTGGTGACTCACCTGGGCCTCGCCCAGCTCCTACCTGCCTGCTGGGTCCTGAGGGAGGCCCACAGGTTTCGGGGCTTCCCTGGGCTGAGGAGGGGAGAATCTCATGCAGAGTCAGAGAGGGCGAGAGAGTCAGAGAGACAGAAAGGAAGAGGCAGTGAGAGAGGAAGAGGGATGGAGCCAACTGACAGACTGACGCCAGGGCAGTCAGAGAGGGAGAGAGATCTCTCCACCTGAGAAAGGGACAGAGACAGTGAGAAATGGAGGGGACAGAGACAGAAGCAGAAGGAGCTGGAGAGAATGACCCCCGATGGACCTCAGAGAGAGCAAGTGGAGACGTGGAGAAATTGTGCACCTCCATCCAGGACGGCCTCCTGCCACCTCCCTGAGGAGGGGACCACCTCTGGCCTGGCTATTGGTGGAAGGACAGCTGTGGCCATTTCCTCCCTGGCTCCAGGGGACACTGATGTGATGTTCCCATCTTGGCCTTGGCCGCCTCCCGGATGCAGGGACATCTTCTCTCAGGGCCTCCCTCTGAAAAAAAAAAAACAAAAACAAAAAAACAAAAAAGAAAGAGGGGGACAAAAGAGGATCCCCTCCCAGGGAGCAAAAGAGCTGGAAACCCCTGAACTCCACACCCCCTGCTTCCCCATTTTCCAGGTAGAGAAACTGAGGCCCAAGGAAGAAACTTTATTTTTATTTTTATTTTATTTTTATTAACAAATTTTTTTTCAACAAGGAAACTTTATTTATTTATTTTATTTATTTTATTTTTTTTTAATATTTATTTATTTGAGAGGCAGAGAGAGACAATGAAAGAGAGAGAGCATGAGAGAAGAGGAAGTCAGTGGGAGAAGCAGACTTCTGCTGAGCAGCAAGCCTGATGTGGGACTTGATCCCGGGACTCCAGGATCATGACCTGAACCGAAGGCAGTCACTTAACCAACTGAGCCACCCAGGTGCCCCTATTTATTTTTTTTAAAGATTTTATTTATTTATTTGACATAGAGAGAGATCACAAGTAGGCAGAGAGGGAGGGGGAAGCAGGCTCCCTGCTGAGCAGAGAGCCCGATGATGCGGAGCTTGACCCCAGGACCCTGAGATCATGACATGAGCCAAAGGCAGAGGCTCTAACCCACTGAGCCACCCAGATACCTGCAAAGAGGAAATTTTAAATGAGGCTCCCCTTTATTGAGTGCTTGTGACATGCCCCATGATATTCTGAGTGCCTTCTCTAGATACACTGGTCACCCTCCCAGTACCCTATTTTATAGCTGAGAGAACTGAGGCTTTGGGAAGCATGGTCAGCTGAATACTGGCCCCCAAAGAGCTCCAGGTCCCAAGCCCTGGAAACTGTAGGTGGTACTGTATGTGGAAAAAGGGTCTTTGTGGATGTGCCTTTAAGTCAAGGATTTCAAGACTGGGACAGTATCCTGATGATCTGCATAGACCCTCCATGCAATCCTCAATGTCCTTACAGAGGGAGGCTGGGGACATTTGACTATGGACGGGGTAGGAAAGCGGGGTCAGAGAGACAAGACGCTTTGCTGCTGGTTTTGAAGGTGGGGGAGGGGGCCAAGAACAGAGGGATTCTGGGAGTCCCGCTCTGGCTGCTGGAAAAGGCAAGGCAACCTTGCTCTCTAGAGGAAGCACTATCCTGTCCACACCTTGATTTTGGTTCCTGAGAATTCACTTGCGATTTCAGATGTCCAATGCCATAGGAGAATACAATCCTACTAAGCTACTAAGTGAATGCTAATTTGTTACACTGACCACAGGAACCAATACAGGAGGCTAAGTCCCTTGCCTGTAATGGCCTGTAGGTGCAGAGTCAGGCTTCGAACCCAAACAGTCTGGCATAACTATCACCCTGAGTGTTGCCACTCTAGGGAGACAAGAACCAGGGGCTGGAAGACCCCAGCCTCTTTCCATCCTGTCCTCCACGGGTCCCTCTGGCTTCAGTGGGTGGAGCTGACCTGCGGAGAGGAGGGATCCAGAGGAGAAAAAAAAATCTGTGCAAAGAAGAAAGGTGTTCCCATCTCTGACCCCTTGCAGCTCAAGTTCCACCACTTAGTTGCAGTGTCAGAAATAATCACCGCAATTCAAGAGCTAGTGTTGCTAACATCTAAAGAGCTCTGGTTAAGGGTTGAAGGTGTCCTCCTCCACCTTCCCAAACTCCGCCCCCTAACCGAAAAAAAAAAAAAAAAAAAGAGCTATGTTGAAATCCTAATTTCTAGTACTCAGAATGTGACCTTACTTGGAAATAGGGCTGCTGCTGATGTCAGTGTTTGGGAGGATGTCACAGTGAGGTAGGATGGGCCCCTGACCCAATGTCTCTAGCGTCTTCATAGGAAGATGACCATGTTGGGGGCTCCTGGGTGGCTCAGTCGGTTAAGTATCTGAGGTCAGTTAAGCATCTGTCTTTGGCTCAGGTCATGATCTGGAGGTCCTGGAATTGAGCCCCGCGTGGGGCTCCCTGCTCAGGGCTGAGCCTGCTTCTCCTTCTCCCTCTGTCCCTCCCCTCAACCCCGCCCCCTGTGTGTGCTCTCTTTCCCTCTCTCTTGTTCTCAAATAAATAAATAAAATCTTTAAAAAAATAGTTATAAAAAAGAAAAAAAAAACATGTGAAAATAGAGACAGGGGAAGGCGGCCATGAGATAGTGAGAGCAGATACTGGAGTTAGGGAACTGTAAGCCAAAGATGGCCAGTAAAACCACTGGAAGCTGGCAAGGGGCAGCCAGGACTCCCCCCACGGGTTTGAGAGACAGAAGTCCTACCTACACCTTGGTTTTGGGTTTTCAGCCTCCAGATATGAGACAGCGCATTCCTGTTCTAAGCCACCTGGGTCTGTGGCACTTTGTAGTCATGGGAAACTATGTCCAGTGAATCAACAGAAACATTAGTACAGGACAGAAGGGGAAACACGAATGGCTCCTCTAAAAGTCGAAGGACAATGCTGTTTGTATTGTTTGCATCAGCTCCAAGCCTCAAGGTTCTGGGCTTTGGCAGACCCAGTTGGTCTCAGATGGCCTCCCTTGTAGGTCCTGGCCGGGCTGGCTGGGAGGCCCTGGGCCTCCTTCTGCGTGGTCCTCCAGGCTGAAGGAGGCAAGCTCATTCCCACTGTGACAGAGGGGTCGCAGCGGCAAGGCAGGGACCGCAGAAGCCGCAAGTCCTCTTGCACCAAGACTCCCAACTCACGCAACATCGCTCCTTCGGTCTTCTCTGGTCAAAGCGAGCTCCAAGTCTGGCTCAGAGTCTGAGCTCCAAGTCTGGCTCAGAGTCAAGGAGGTGGGAACAGACTCCTCTCTCCTCTTTTTAAAGATTTTATTTATCTACCTTAGAGAGAAAGAGTAAGAGAGAGAGCACGAGAGAGGGAGGGTGAGAGGGAGAAACAGACTCCCCACTGAGCAGGGAGCCCCACACGAGACTCGATCCCAGGACTCCAGGACGATGACCTAAGCTGAAGGCCGATGCTCAACCGATCGAGCCACCCAGGCATCCCTCAGACTCTACCCAGGCATCCCTCAGACTCCCATCTCTTGATGGCGGGAGCTAGGCAGAGTTCACAGCCACTGGCGTCTTGCCACGTGCCTTTCACCTAGAAGCTGACAAAACTAGGACAGCTGGATGACACCCAGAGCTGGTGAATTGGTGGGGAAGCAGACACTCCCTTACGCTGCCGGTGGGAGTGTGAGCCGGGACCGTCCCAGGAAGGGTGATTCTGCAGTTGCTATCAAACATGACACACGTAGAAAAACCTCTGACATCGTAAAACCACTTACCCCTTGCGGGAACTTGGAACACGGCTCAAGTGACACCGGCGAGAAGTTCTTCATTGCGACACCGTCTGTAACACCCGGCGATGGGAAAATACAGAACCGCGGAAGGGTACGTTTATCTACCGGGGCAGGAGGGGAGAGGAAACTGTAACTCGGGTCACATTATTTCCGAGTGGAGGGTTTTAGGGGCCGAACAGCGCTTCACTGTGCGCGGGAGGGGATGTGTGGCCTCGAGGGCGTGTGTAGGCCCATGCGCCTGTACGTGCGTGACATAACCCCCACCCTGTGCACCTGTATGTGCGTGACGTAAGCCCTCCCGTGCGCCGTATGTGCGTGACATAACCCCTCCCGTGCGCCTGTACGTGCGTGACGTAACCGCTCTACGGTCCCTGACCTTCAGGTTTCCGGCGAAGGGCAAGGACGCGTGCTTTGCTTACGTTTCTACCCCTTCCCAGGCTTCACCTCGCGTCTGTGCGGGCCTCCAGCCTGTTTGCCCAGCGGTGTTATCAGCTGACCTTGAGGACACAGGCTTCTGGTCACGGAGAACCAAGAGCCGCTCCCTGACTCCAGACTCCCGACTCCAGACCGGTGGACTTACCTGTTTTCTCTTCCTCCCACTTCTCCTGGACCAAAGGGCTTTGGGTCCACCCGGGAAGGTGGTGGGCCTCCTCCCTAAACTTCTCCCTACCAGAGCACCCCACGGCAAAGGCCACCCGCAGGATCCCCCCCTCCTTTAGGCGAAAGCTCCTTGGTTGTACCTGCTGATTGAGGGCTCCTCCCCTGGTGTCTGGGCAACCGGACAGGCCTGGACTGACCTTGGACAGGTCCTTTCTCTCGTTTAGGGTCACTCCTCCGAGCCAAGGGGAGAGGTCAGTGCCAGCTTTGCCCGGTGCCCTGCTGAGGGATGGTGAGAGCAGCTATCGTCCTCAGCATTCTGCATACATTGACCCATTTAATCCTTTGACATAGGTCCTCCTACTTTAGGTGTTGGACAAAGGAGGACACTGGGGCTCTGGTAGGTGACATGATTTGCCCAAGGCCACTGAGCTTGAAGTGGGCAGAACTGGAACTTGAACCTAGGCCATCTAGCACTAACGTGCTCATCTTCTTCTGGGTGGGCGTGTGGTTTCCTTAGAGCCTGAGTGTCACGATCATGAATCCTCCCAACACACGAAGCCGCCGCAGATCCAGCATTGGCGGTAGACCCCGAGGTATGCCAGTTTAGTGGTCCTCGCACTGAGGACCAAAACAAGGGAAGGGGTATCCTTAGAGTTACACCTCCAAGGAGAGGCAAGTGGGGAGTCAAAGCAGTGAAGGGGTGACTCTGATGGAGATCAAGTCCTGGGGCCCCTCATGGGGTGCTTGAGATCAACCTCATTCCCACTGAACAGATGAGCAAATCAAGGCTGCCCAGTCTGAGGCAGGGACAGGAGAGGAATGCCGGCCTCCTCTGGCTGGGGCAGGCCATTTTCCAAGTAAAGGTAGGGGGCTGTCTTCCCTCTTCCTTCGAGGTGAAGCCAGGCAGTCAAGTTTGAGAGGCCTGGGTTCACATCCTGGTTATGCCACTGTCCTCACTTTGTGGCTTTGGAGTTGGGCCTTCCTGACTCTGATACTTGGTTTCCTTCCCTATACAACTGGGGGGTGGTGGCTCATTTCAACTGTACCAGCTGTTAAAATACTGAAATACTGAAATACCTCCAGATCTGGTTGGTAAAAATCTGTTATCCTGAGACCCTGAATGCCCCCCCCCCCCACGCCTTGGCCTATCTGGGCCCTCCTGTGGACACCCCCATGTTCCAGCAACTCAAAATTAAACGCCAGGTCAGTAGAGACCACCAGGCCACCGCTCCAGCAGTCGGCCAAAGGTGTTACTGCCACAGCCTGTTCTGATGGACAGCTAATATTTGGGAATACTGTCTTGCTTCTGGGAAGAAGGGTAACGGCTTGTAGGACTGTGGTAAGAATTCAGTGGGTTAACATCTCTCTGGAATGACCAGGAATGACTCTCTGAATGACTTGTTAATAATAGGAATAACAATAACAGCACACCCATCTGTCTTTCTTTGACCTCAGGAGCAGTTCAGTCTTCTCCCGTGTGCCTCTCAGGACTCAGTTTCCCCATCCCCATGCTCCCTAAGCCCCTGCCCCCGGCCCAAGTGTCCCAGGGGCCAGGAGGGCAGGTGGGGCCACTATCTCCCTAGGCTGTTTGCTCTCTCTGTCTCCCAGGGCTGCTACCCTAGCCAGAGCCCTTGAATAAAAGGCCAGGTCACCTGTGTCCTGCTTCCTCCCTCCGGCCGGGATCATGCTTCCACTCCTCACTGCTCTGGCGCTCTGGGGGACGCTGGCCACCCCAGCAGGTAGGCACGATGTGTGTGGTCCCTGAGAGCAAGTGAGAGCCATGAGAGACAGTCCAGGTTCACATGTGTGAATCTAGCTTCAGAGTCTGAGGTTCAGCCCCCTCCCCCCTTGGCTTTTTGTCTAGCAGAGGCAGTTGAACTGGGCTTGAGACCATGGTTTGGGAGTCAGGCTACCAGGGTTCAAATCTTGGCTCCGCTGCTTCTTCACTGTGTGACTTTAAGCAAGTCAAGGAACATCTCTGTGCTTCTATTTTCCCATCTGTGAAATAAGGGTGATGATCCCCCTGCCTCAAAGCCCTGTTGGGGAGGGGAAAAAAAAGCTATGAGGGCATCCATGGAATTAGTGTGTTTGAAGAGCTTTTTTAAGAGCTTAGAATAGTATCAGGCCATACATAGCCCTGTCCAAAGGGACTCTTACTACGAGCGGAGAGCAGTTACCGTTCCTTACTTTGCCTAGCTGCCTCCCACTTTGGTACTAGTTCTGCCTCCATTGGCACAGGCTGGGGATCAAAGTGGCCTGGCACTTAGCCAGGATCTCACTGCGTGACCTTGAGGGAGACTCTGAGCCCACCTGCTTTCAGTTTCCTGGTCGTATTTTCATCCATAAGCGGCAGGTGTATGAGATGAGGTTCGCTGTTTTCAAATCACGCGTCTTCGAGCCTCGAGGTTTCTCGGAAGAGCCCTTACATGCCTCTCTGCAGGTCAACAAGAAGGCTGCCCGGTCGGACGCAGTTCCTCCCAGCTTAGCCCAATAGGCACATTCCATTTTTATACGTTCAACTCCAGGCTTGTGAGGGAGATCCCCTGGTGAGAAGTGGTAGATAGGCTGGGATCACCCCCCCCATCCCCTCCCCCACTCCAGCTTAGAGATGCTGATCCCTGGCTCTGAACTTTGCCCATCTGGAACAAAGGTCACACACTTCTGGGAAGTTGCCCTCCCACCCCAGCCCTTAGTCCTAGTCTTGAAAATTGTGTGTGTGTATGTGTGTGTGTCTCTCTCTCTCTCTCTCTCTCCTTAAACCACAGGCTCTGATCATACCTCTCTCCCCACAGGGACGTCCAAGGCATGTCCAGCTTGCTCTCTGCTGGGAAACTGTACCGAGAGAACCTGTCCTGCTGCCAAGGAAGCCTGCTTGTTCAGCCAGATGCAGCTGGGTGGGGGTGTCAGATGGGGACTGGGTGGAGGACCAACAAAGTGGGTGGGCAGGGGTTGGGGCAGGGGAGGCATGGAAGAACCACCCTGGGACTAGAGGTTGCAGGAATTGCCTCATAGCTCAGTTTGGGGCCACTGGGGTGGGGCTGGAGCTGTGGGGCTCCAGCTGCGGGGGCTTCCATGCCAGCTGAGGTCCCTGATCGACCTCTGGGGACTGCCACAGATGGGTCTGTGGTCCGGGGTCGGGAGAGGCAAGAATCTCTAATCTCTCCGCCTCAATGTCGACCCCCAGAAAATGGGACTGTCATCAAGAATGGGTCATGTGTCATCCCTGGGGAATGCCGAGAAGGTGTCTACTCCCTGACCTATGGCCCCCACTGGAGTCTCTGGGTCAGCACAGCGTGTTGTGAGATCACCTGCAAAGGGGCCACACGACAAGGTTTGTTGGCAGGCCTTGGGAGGCACACCCCCAGGTAGAGTGTTGTGGGAACTTGGCCTCAGTTTCCAGCTCTGCCTGGCTGACCAGGGCAAGGAGAACCTCATTATTCTCAGCTGGAAAATGGGTATGACTTGAGCTTTTCAGGGGGTGCCTCCCAGCACAAGGCTAGCTGGTAGCAGGCACTGGAGAAATTATAGTTGTACTCACTGAGCTACTGGGAGGCTAGAGAGGAACCCCAAAGTTTTGTTTCTCCTTGGGAGAGGAGCTCCCCCGAGGGCTAGCCAAATGGAGCAAGCAATGTAGGACTGGCAGCAGGCCCAGTCTAGGCTAGGCCAGCGAGGCCCCAGGGTGCAAAATTTAAGGAGGCATTCACTTTCAGGCGCTGACTCTGCACTTGCATGACCTTGAGAGGGAGCGGCTCTTTGCTGGCCTCACTCCAGACCCAGCCCTGAGTGGCGATAAAGATCACTTTTTGCTGCTTGGTTATTTGTCCAAAGAAAGAATTTGTATTTGGCAGGTGTAGCAACAGGGGGAGACCCGAGACAGCTCCACACTCGGGGCTCCTGGCCATCCTTTCAGCCAACCGGGATTTCCCTCCTCCTAAAAACTGTGCTGCTCATTAAATAAAACCACCAGTTCCAAGCTGAGAGGTTGGCATGCTGCGGGGTGTAGAAAATGCCGGTTATGATTGTAACTTCGTTAGACGAAATTTCTACGTATAAAGAAAGATCAAAGGGACTGTCTCGGAATACCCTGATGGAGAGTCTAGAGCAGCCGCTACCCAGGAGAAATGCAACATGTGCCATAGGCATGGGGAAAGGTTTTCTGGTAGCCACGTTACAAAGTACGAAGAAACAGGTGAAATTAACTTTAATAATGTATTTTATTTACGGTAATATGGCTAAAACATTCTTTTGACCTGTATGTAATCAATATAAAATTAAGAACGAGATATTTTATTGTTTCAAACTAAGCCTCTGAAATCTCAGGTGTATTTTATGCTCGCAGCACATTCCGAAGGGAACCCACCACATGTCTGTCTTTCTTTTCTTTTCTCTTTTTAAAGATTTGTTTATTTGAGAGAACGAGAACACAGGGGCAGAGGGAGAGGGAGATAGAGAGTCTCCAGCAGACTCCCTCTTGAGTGCAGAGCCCCACGCAGGGCTCGATCCCATGACCCCGAGATTATGACCTGACCTGAAGTTGAGAGTCAGACGCTTCATTGACTGAGCCACGCAGGTGCCCCTCTTTAGTCAACTTTTCTGTTTGCCAATATTACCATATAAACCCACATGAAAATGATTGGTGGCTTAGTTTTGACTCCGGAGAAATATGCGTAAGCAGTTTTCTCTTAAACATTTCAGATATCTAAGAAAGTTCTGGAATTGATCAGGTGGTGGAGAGCCTACAGGCCACAGCCCTGCTCTTTGGCGGAACACCACAATGTCTTAAAACCTAAAATAACATGATCGCTTTTTCATGGCTTTTGGAATTCAGTGTGTTCAAGGGAGGGCTTTTTTTTTTTTTTTTTTAAAGATTTTATTTATTTATTTGACAGAGAGCGAGAGCAGGAACACAAGCAGGGGCAGTGGGAGATGGAGAAGCAGGCTTCCCATTGAGCAGGGAGCCCAATGCGGGGCTTGATCCCAGGACCCTGGGATCATGACCTTAGCTGACGGCAGATGCCTAATGACTGAGCCACCCAGGCACCCCTAAGGGAGGGCTTTTGTCATTGTGGTCAGTGCTGTGTCTCCAGAACAGGGCCTGGCACACAGTCGGTGCTCAATAAATGTTTGTGGAATGAATAAAAGAACCTACAGGATCCAGCCCGAAGGTTCATTTAGGACAAATGACCAGTGTGGGGCAGCCACACCTTCACCTCTGTTTGCTGAGACTATGTCTTCGGGGGTGGAAGGAAGTGACTGAGACCAGACTGGTCTGACTTTGGAGGAAAATGCTCTGGACTGTGGTGGGGGTGGTGGTGAGAACAGAGGGCTGTGGGGTTGGGGGGGGATGTTTCTTAGCCTTCATCCCACCCTGACCACACTCCCCCCCACCAGATGTGGCGCCTGAGGCCCCGCTCAACGGAGTGAAATGTCACTACTGTTTCGGGGATGAGTCAGCCTCATGCGAGTCTCGTTTGGTCATGAACTGCACCGGTGATCAGACCATCTGTGTCACCCTCAATGGGACATGGAATGGAGGTAAGGGTTCCTTCCCTTCAGGAGATACCTGGGGAGGCAGGCCCCCCTCCCACCTGCATGAATTAGAGGAATAAGTGTTGAGGTCCATTTACACATGCATTCTGGTTACCTACTGCTGTTTCACAAATCACTCAGAAATGTAGCGACTTAAAATAATGGTCACTGTTTTATTTGCTCTTCCAGTTTCTGTGGGGTGGGAATTGTGGAAGAGCTCAGCTGGATAGTTCTGAGGGTCTTATGGGATCCCGGGCAGAGGGTGGCCGGAGCTGGAACGCAGGGCCCAGAGCGACTAGGGGCTCGCTGAGCATCTCACACCTGTAGACTCTGGGCCTTTCCAGTGTGCTTTCTCCGCACTGGGTAGACTAGGCTTCCCCACATCATGCCTCAGAAGTCCCATAATGTCATTTTACAGTGGTTGACACTGCCACAGAAGTCCATCTGGTTTCAAGGGGAGGAAGTGTAGACCCTCACCTCTTCGTGTACCAAAGAGTTTGCCGGTGTGTTTTAAAATCACCATTATGTGTTTGCAAATGGTTGGAACAGAGGCTGTTTGAGTGAAAGGCTTGAACTAGGACCACACTGACCAGAGGAGAGACTATTAAACCAACAAAGTGAAAGGGAGAAGTCTGGGGTTCTGCTTCTGGGAGAGTGGATCCCCTGCAGGGTCTTCCTGCTACAAACAGTGGCATACAGGGAAGGGGTGAGGTTGGGGGTGGGGAGACATAGGTGGTGGGAGTAGTCTGCTGTGGGGGAGAAGTATTTTATCACTCCGTGATATGCTGAAAAATGCTGGAATATGGTGATTAAAAGAAGAAGATTGACATTTAGTCATTATTATTTTTTAAAATTTTTATTTATTTGACAGAGAGAGCAAGAGAGGGAACACAAGAAAGGGGAGTGGGAGAAGGACAAGCAGGCTTCCTGCTAAGCAGGGGGCCTGATGTAGGACTTGATCCCAGGACCCTGGGATCATGACCTGAGCCAAAGGCAGATACTTAATGACTGAGTCACCCAGGTGCCCATATTATTATTATTAAAGTAAGCTCTACGCCCAATGGGGGACTTAAACTCAGGACCCGAAGATCAAGAGTCCTATGCTGTACTGCCTGAACCAGCCAGGTGCCACTAGTCAGATTTATTGTTGTTTTTAACTGCTTCACAGAGAGTACACCTCCTTAGAGCCTGCTCCCATTCCTGTCCCCCTTGGTAAGCCACTGTTTACAGATGAAGTAGGTGTTATACAAAAATATTTTTCCATGCATTTGGGGGCATATAGGAAGTTAGGGGAATTTCCAAGTGTCCCCAAACAAGGTAAAAATATGAGCAGAAATCAGAACAAGAACAGTAAGCAAACACAAAAAGCACAGTAGCCCTGGGAATAAATGCTGGTCACATGCTACTTTGGGTGACTAGGTCTGGGCTCCAAGGCATGGCTGGGGAGCTGACTCTTAGAGTCCCGCCTAAGCTAGGGACCTTGGAAGGTGACTGAAATGATCCCTGGTTGGTGGTACCATTTAGTTCACAGTATAAACAAAGACAAATCCTTTCAAGTGAAAAGCCCCTGGGAGCACCCACCCCCCAAGATCAACATCAACCAAATATGAGCTCACAAGTCAGAGCTCTTGAAATGCACAAGGGAACAAGTCACCATGAGTGAGACCAGAAGCAACAAACAAGAGATGTGGACTCAGAAGGAGGTCAGCTCTTGTAATTATCAGATGCAGAACATAACTATATGTGACATATTTGAAGGAATAAAATTAGAATCGCAAAAATGAGCTGACATCAAGAGATTTTAAGAAATGACCAGGCATGGGATGCCTGGGGGGCTCAGTCCGTTAAGTACCTGCCTTCAGCTCGGGTCACGATCCCAGGGTCCTGGGATCAAGTCCCACACTGGGCTCCTTGCTCAGCGGGGAGCCTGCTTCTCCCTCTGCCTGTTGCTCCCCCTGCTTATGCTCTCTCTCTCTGACAAATAAATAAAATCCTGAAAAAAAATGACTAGGCAGATTTGGAAACAAATCATACAGAACTATCGAGACAGATGGGAATTTTCAAAGAAAGTCTGAAAATCAAGGTGGGAAGGCTCTGGTTCTGAGTCTCCCCTTGCAACTTCCCCCCGTTTCTGCAGGGGTCCCCAAATCTTGAAGGGCTGTGCTACCCCAAATGTGTGCCACCTACAAGTGAATACGATGCTGGGCCCGGAAGCATCTGGATTTCATCTCACCAGCAAGCCTGAATGCGACTATGTGGCCACTCCCAGCCCACCAGGTGCCTTGAACCCTAAATTCCTCCGTTTCTACATTCTCTGCCCTTTCCAATCTTGTGTGTTTCCAGGGAATCCCCCCGCCCCCCCCCCAACCAATATGCCCTCAGAAAGCACAGTTACTCATATACAGCGTGCCCAAATGCATGGTTGCACAAACACACACACACTACTTAGCACATCTAGAAGCAGAAAATCATGCTGGCACATCCACACACCCACAGACATCTACATCTATGTCCCGGTGCCCAAAACATACCGACAGAGAAGCACACGTTTCTAAACATGAGCATCCTGTCATGTAAGTGAGATTAGAGGCACAACTCTGTTTAAACAAGAAATCTTGTGGTCTTTTTTCTTTCCTTCACTTCCTTGTTTGTGAGAGAAGACAGATTTGCCAACCGTCTTTACTCGGCTTAGCAAAGAACACGGACAGTTAGTTTTGTCTTCCAGAAAAGAGAGATGCTAATTGAGATTGTGTTTACCAGGGCAACAGTTTTTTAAGTGAGACAACTCAGCAGAATCAACAGACGTTTCAGAGGTAAGAAAGGCAATTTTCGAAGCTGGAGAGAGCAGCATTCCCTCAGCTCTGGGGTTGTGGGAGCCTCTTTTGTTAAAAACCGCACCGCGAAGTCAGATCTGCGATGCAGAGGAGAATCCCTTCTCCCCTTGGCTTCCTCTGATTACCAGCTGTTGGAGTTTTGCTTTTAAAAAGTAAACAGTGGGTTAAATTAATGATTACAATGAAGAGGGAAAAAAAAAAAAAAAACAACCAGTGGACCCAGGAGCTCAAAATTTACACTATGACAGGAGAAGGGACAAAACAGGGTAACTAACAACCAGAAGACAGGATATGGAATTTTTCCATATATGGTCCCTATGGGCTTGCAACACAGCCAGGCGGGGACTCTCTCTTGTCAGGTCCATGCACACAGGCAGGTACAAGCACACAAACATATAAAAGTACAAAATATACACATGCTGAAACACTGTAGCAACATCTGTGGAGACATTCGCATCTGTACTCCGACATCTGTATCCAAGCACCCTAAACCTTGCTGGGAACCCAGACACAGCCAGATGCAGAAACACGTTCAGACCCCCCAAAACCAGCCTTATGTATATCCCCGTAAAGAGGTGCTCTGTTCACACAGGGAGGCACCCAGACTCCTCACACAGGGGCCCACAGAGCCGCAAGTGAACATCCCCACCCTGCCGCAGACAGTTCCAGAACACACAAGAGACACACAATCACGTGTGCACTCAGGGAAGCGGGTGTGTGTGCTTGTGTGTGCAAACTGCCTCATAACAGATGCGCACACACGCAGCATATTTATATCCATGTGCCCAGAATGTACACACACACATGCACACGCGCACACACACATGTCATTCTCCAGTGGGCTTATCTTCCTCTTTCCCTAGGTCCCCCTGCAGCTGCGACTCTGACCAAGGATGAGGTCACCACCTGTTTCACCTGCTTGAGCCTCAATAGTTGTGAAACTCTCCTCTGCCCAGCGGACAGACAGTACTGCCTTCAGACTGCGGGCATCCTGAATGAGTGTCCCTGGAGACTGGCTTGGCAGCAGGGCCCAAGGCACACCAAGACCTCTCATTGCCTCCCACTCCCCACCCCCCCAGACTCCCACCCTGCCCAGTATTTGCTGCCCTGACTCCAGCCACAGAGGCCAGTGGCAGGGGAGCCTGTGAGTTTAAAATCTGACCAGCACTGCTGTTGTTGTTTATGACTGAAGAACAAATCAGCCCAAGACCTAGAGGCCTAACCAGTTACAAAAGAACTAATCCCATACCATATGACTCCTCTTATCTGAGAAGCCTAGGGTAGTCAAAGTAACAGAATGGTGGGAGTGTCCATTTTACAAAATGAAAAATTTCGGGAGATGTGTTGCATAACAATGTAAATACAGTTAACACTTAAAAAGGCCTAAGAGGATAAATTTTATTCTGTGTGGGGGTGGGGTTTTTTGGTGGGAGGGCCACAATGAAAAAAAAAATACCTTGTGGCTCAAAAAACTGATTTATTGTTCTCCCTGTTCTGTGGGTTGATGAGGTTCAGCATTCCACCGAGAACCTGAGTGGAGCTGGAACGCTCAGTCCAGCCTCTCACCTTGCGGGGTCTCTGTGCCTGTGGTTGGTCATCGGTCAGTAGCCTCGCTGAGCTGCCTTAGAGTGTGGTGGCTGGTTCCAAGAAGGAAGAGGTGGGAAGCATGGGCTTCTTAAGAGAGAAGCCTAGAACTGGCCCCATGTCATTCTGGCCGCAGTCTCTTGATGAGAGCAAGTCACAAGGCTGGCTCAGATTTGAGGGGTGAGGAAACAGATCCCACTTCTTGGTGGGGGAGTGAGTGGTAGGGTAAGATACAGAAAAGCATGGGGCATGGGAGATACGGTTGCAGCTATCTTGGTATTTAGGAAAACATTCTGGGCAAGGAGGCCCCTGTCAGTCTGCCCCATAAAGAAAAAAACTGGACTCTTCTGTAAACGGGAAGGGGGCGTTGAACTGGAAACTGGCTCTTCTCTGTCTTCTAGCAACATGAGTCAGCGTAGTAGGGAGAGTGTACCAGGCTTAGTGGTGGGCATTTCTGGGATCCTTCAGAAATTTCTGGCTGAGGCCTTGAGGTACTCTTAAATAGGTCAAGAGACATCACAGGTACAAAGCCACCCTGTTTGTTGGATCCCTGGCGGGAGAAGACAGAGGAAGGTGTTTTGTGTCTTGATGAACAGTGATAGGCTTCAAGCGTTTTAGGGGGAATCTTAAGCAAAGTGAGAGGGTTTTGGGGGGTTTCTAGTTAGGGGCTGGCTCACGATCACCTTTCCTCACCTGTGGATTGACTTCCACATCTCTCCAGCCTCAAGGAAAGGTGACTCTGTTGTCTGGAGAAGTGGCTCCTGCGTGGCCTCCAAGGACTGCAAATTTGGCAGCTCTGTCTCTGCCTTCACCTACAGTGTTGACTTTGGCTTCTGGATCAACTCCACCTGTTGCCAAGGCAACTGCCAAGAACTCACTCCTCTCGGTACGCCGTCACCAGAAAGCCGTCACGAGTGGCCAAGGGTGGTGGTGGGGTGATTTTGGAGGAGATTTTGCCCCGAGTTGAGGAAGGCAGGCTGGCAGGAGCATCCCCATTCCCCAGCCAGGCTGCCTGAAGGCACCCTGACCCCAGCTATGTGGAAAATCCCAAGAAGGTCCTCCCCCTGTGGGAGAGTCTGTGAGTCCAAGGAGGCCCTGGAGGTTCTGAGAGTCCTCCTGGCTGACTGTCGCCCTCCCTTCTACAGAAGTTTTGCCAACCTCACACACCCTGAGTGAGTTCCTGTGTCCTACATGTCCTGGTGGCCAGCCGGGGCCCTGCAATTCCTCCTTCTATATGCAGTGTCCCAGTGGGGAGACGGAGTGTGTCCAGCTGGACCTGGTGCTTGTAGAAGGTAATAGACGCGTGTGTGTGCATGTGTGTGTGCCTGTGTGTGTATGTGTGTACACGCACGTGTGTGCTTGAGAGTGAGCCTGAGCACGTCGGTTTTGGATTCGGGCATGCCGGAGTGGGGGGTCTCTAAGTCCATGAGACTTCTGAATGGGTACTGTCCAAAAGGAATAGAATGCAAGCCACATGTAGAATGTAAAGTTTTCAGGGGTGCCTGGGTGGCTCAGCGGGTTAAAGCCTCTGCCTTCAGCTCAGGCCATGATCCCAGGGTCCTGGGATCGAGCTCTGCGTTGGGCTCTCTGCTCGGCGGGGAGCCTGCTTCCTCCTCTTTCTACCTCCTCTCTCTCTGCCTGCCTCTCTGCCTACTTGTGATTTCTGTCTGTCAAATAAATAAATAAAATCTTATAAAAAATAGAATGTAAAGTTTCCAAAGAGCCACATTAAAAAGTAAAAAGTAACAGATGAAATTAATTTTTTATTTAACCCAGTATATGCAACAGTTGTGATTTCAACATGCAGTCAGTATAAGAAAATCTAAGGGAGGGCTCTTACATTCATCTTTTTCCTGCTAAGCCTTTGGGATCTGGTGTGGATTTTACACACACAGCCCATTCCAGTTCAGACCAGCCACGTCTCTGGTGTGCAGTAGCAATAGGTGGCTAGTGGCTACTGTAGTGAAAATTCTAGAACAGGAACACCTGGGTGGCTCAGTCACTTAAGTGTCCAACTCTTGCTTGCGGCACAGGTCATGATCTCAGGGTTGTGGGATTGAACCCTGTGCTGGGAAGGAAGGCTGCTTGAGGATTTTCTCCTTCTCCTCCCCCCACTTCACTTGCACTCTCTCTCTCAAATAAATAAAAAAATCTAAAAAAAAAAAACAAAACAAAACAAAGAAAATTCTAGAACATAGTAAGTGCCGTGTATAGCACTTCAGTGAATCTGAGACCATCATGACCGCAAGGAAACATACTCTAGTTCAGGGCAAACAGAGACAAATACAGAGGGTGCTGTAAGGCTTTTAAAAAATTTTTTTAATGGAGAGGGTCAAAGATTAATAAGAGTGAACACTTTAATAGCTGCCATGTGAATAAATCCCCTTCACCCAACCCCAATAATTATGCACTCGTGGCCAGTGCAGTTTCATCTTCACCCCCACCCCACATTATTTTGAATGGAACCTCAGATACCATCTCTCTTGACTCCTACAGATTTCCATACATTTCGTTAAAATGTTTTGTTAAAAAACAAGCCCCAGTTGCAGTGAGGTGTTCTTTGTTGGTAAAATAAGACTGGATTGCTTTCAAATCCCCCACCAAATCCCCAATAAACCAGTTACGTTGGGATAGTTATATACAAATGTATCACATCGTGCCATCTTCTGTCATAAATATGGCTCTGAGGAGGCAAAGGAAGGAGAAAACTGTTCGCCAAGTCCGTTGGAGGGGTGTGTGCAATCGAGTGGCCTCCGGGGTCATGAATACATTCAGTCATTAAAACATCCAGTATTATGAGCACTGAATACAAGTAAAAGAAAGCCTGCAACACACGTGTAAGATACAAAGAGTGACAATGGAAGACACGGAGGGACCAGGCCCCAGCCTGAGGATCCCAGCATCTTCTGGTGAGTTTTCCTGAAGGACAGGAGTCGGGGGCCTCCCTGGCCTCCAGGGCTGGCCCGCTCGCACATTTCCTGTTGGATGGGACAGTCTTGTCTTTTACGAAAACTTGGTGTCGGTGATGCTGGCACATCCCTGGGCTCTGTCCGACCTGGGGAGACAGGAGGACCCATGGGGCTGAAGAGAGTTGCAGGGAAATGGTCTTGGTCACGGGTCCCCTCGAACTGCAGGCATGGGGATGGGGGGACGTGGCGTGCAGTGGCAGGTACGCATGGGCACCGGGGACACCTGCCTGTGTGTGTCCTAATGCACATCCTCCCCCGCGTTTCCACAGGCGGCCAGAGCGTGAGCATGTACGGCTGCGGCTCCCAGGACCTGTGTGGTGCCCCCGCCACCAAAGGGCTGCTGGAGCTGCCCGGCCACTGGCTGGCCCTCCCTCCGCACTGCAGCACCAGCCAGCGGGCTGTCATGGCCTCCAAGTGCCACTCTGGCGTGCCATCCGGCCTCTGTCTTGCCCTGTCTGTGCTGCTGGTGGGCCTGGGTGCCGTGACCCTGTCCTGAGCAGGCCTGGCCTACACCACCCTTGCCCCGCATTCACTTAACCCTGCTTGTGTCCCACGTCGCTAGATGGCACCCTGGCTTCCCCCTACTTCCAGTATTTCTATGTCTGGAAGCTTCTGGTGAGAAATGTCAAAACCAGAGGGGGTGGGTAAGCCTCCTCCCTCAGACTAAGGGGTTCCCTAAGGCTAGTCCTCTTTCTTAACACCTGGGGCCCAAAGGCTATACCTCCTCCCTCAGACTAGGCTGTGCTTTCTCAGACCTTAGACTTGAGACAGCTCCCTGGGCCCCAAAGACTAAGCCTCCTTCCTCAAACTAGGAGGTACCCAACACCAGCTTACTCCCTCAGACTAGAGCTGTGTTTTCCAGAGGATTGGGAAGCAGCTGCTTCTGTCTCCCTCTTTAGGCTCTAGCAAAGTCTTGGGCAGCCAAGATAGAGTTTGGGACCAAATACACCCCCTTCCCAGGGTTCCCTTCCCAGGGTTTTAGAGCACCCCTTCCACCCCCACTACAGGCCCTCTTCTGTCTGGGCTCAGTCTCCCCGCTGTCACCAAATCTGAATGAATCAAATCCTACAATGCCAAGTGGATTGGGTTTCCTTCTTCTCCATCGCAGCCTCAAATGGGGCCCTGATTGTGGTCTGCTCTCTCCTCTAGGGATGTCGGGACCCGAGGGGACCTCCAGATGACGGTGTCTGGGAGCCAGAGTGGGCATGAGAGCAAATGCTCAGTCTGGAGTGAGTATCATTTTTGAGCCAGCATTGTACCCAAGGATTGAACCGAGAGGTAAAAATGGGGAACTCAGCACGAGGCGGGAGGCCAGGAACCACCTGCTTTCAGCCGAAAGTAATACAAAGTCCAACAAAAAGAACCGAAAGCAATCCCTCCGTGCTAATTGGACAAACGTTTATGGATCACATGCTATGTGACAAATACAGTTCTAGACACCGAGGATACCTAGTAAAGAAAGTTCTCTGCTCGCGAGAGGGTTATGTTCTGGTTGGGGGTGGGGACAGATAATAAACAGCACAGGGAAGAGGAATGGGGAGGCCCCCAGAAGGGGTGTGTGATGAGGCTTCTGGAAGGAGACCTCTGAGTGAAGACCCAAAGGGGGTGAGGCAGAGACCATACAGGTGTGTGGGGTGTTGATGGGGGCATTCCAGGCAGAGGGAACCAGAAAGGCAGAGGCCCCGAGGCAGCAGTAAGGAATCGCTAATATATATCGAAACAGAAAGAATGGAGGTACAGGTCCCCAGGGGTCATTAATTCAGCTGTTCAAAGGGGTCACTGAGAACCTAGCTTGCTGCCCGGGCATCCTCAGCATGCTGGGGTTTGGGTGATGGTGGCTGGGGTTCCGGCGTCATAGCCTCATATGACCATACCCCAAGTGGAGGAGGTGGCCTCCAACCTCGTCTTCCCAGAAACCCTGTCCCCTGGCTGCCTTTCCTCATTCCCCAGGTTTTCAAGGGAACGGTAACCCTGATTGACTTCACCTAATGGAGATTCTGTCTCTGGGGTTGGGAGAGGCCCCTGCCTCTCATAAGGCACGCCATGTTAAGCTTTCAACGGATGGAAACAGTCACCTCCTGCGGTGTTAATCAAGAGACAGCTGTACTACGCATTCTTTGTGTGAAAGAGACAATGGAGGCTCGCAGGAGAGAGTGCTATTAAGTGGGAGCCATGGGATTTGAACCCACATCTGCCTGATTCTGGAGGAGAAACTTTTGCCCCCATTAAACATGTCAAAACACACGCAAGAGTAAACAGTACAACGAACCTTCAGATATCTATCCCCTCCTCTACCGCCCGTGTCAAAAATCACCCACATTCTGCCGATTGTATCCCCTTTCCCTTCCTCTTTCTACTTTCCTCCCTCCCTCCTCGCCTCCAAATCTTTCTCTCTTCCTCTTTCCTCCCG
Organism: Mustela nigripes; assembly: GCF_022355385.1. Taxonomy (NCBI): domain Eukaryota; kingdom Metazoa; phylum Chordata; class Mammalia; order Carnivora; family Mustelidae; genus Mustela; species Mustela nigripes. The sequence continues at coordinate 9,458,755 of NC_081573.1, read as the reverse complement.
CCATCTGTCTTCTCTTCCTTCCTGCTCCCCCTCCCTCCTCCCTCCCTGCTCCTACCCCTCCTTCCTTTCTTCTGCTTTGTGCCAAGAAGTTTTAAAACAAATCCCAGATGTTGTATTTTCCACAGAAATACCTCATTGTGCATCAGAGCCTGCACGCATAACCTCTGTATTACGTGTCCTTCCTGGGAGGGAGAACAGACTGAAATAAAGCCGCTGACAGTTTCCCAGACCTGCCCTTGTCCCTGTCCATTAGCAAAAGGCCCTGGAGTGTCCCAGCCTTCAGGGGAGATCTCCCCTTACCCCCGGGGGCTGCGATATTCTTCTCATGTCAGAAGTGCCTATCTCGATATGCAGATGGAAGTCGCACCAAAGAGAGAGATAGTGGTTAAGAGTGTGGACTCTGGGAGTCCCTGGGTAGCTTGGGCGGTTAAGTGTCTGCCTTTGGCTTAGGTCTTGATCTTAGGGTCCTGGGATCCAGCCCCCCAACTTGCTCTCTGCTCAGTGGGGAGCCTGCTTCTTCCGCTCCCTCTGCCCCTAACCTGTGCTCCTGCTGTGCTCACTCGTTCTCTCTCTCAAATAAATAAAAAATTTTAAAAAGATTTTATTTATGTATTTGACAGACAGAGATCACAAGTAGGCAGAGAGGCAGGCAGAGAGTGAAAGAGAGAAGCAGGCCCCCTGTGGGGGCAGAGAGCCTGATTCGGGGCTTGATCCAGGGCCCTGAGATCATGACCTGAGCTCAAGGCAGAGGCTTTAACTCACTGAGCCACTCAGGTGCCCCTAAATAAATATTTTTTTTTTTTAAGATTTTTGTTTATTTATTTGACAGAGAGAGATCACAAGTAGGCAGAGAGGCAGGCAGAGAGAGAGAGGAGGAAGCAGGCTTCCTGCTGAGCAGAGAGCCCGATGCGGGACTCGATCCCAGGACCCTGAGATCATGACCTGAGCCGAAGGCAGCAGCCCAACCCACTGAGCCACCCAGGCGCCCAATAAATAAAATTTTTAAGAAAAAAAAACACAAAAGAGTGTGGACTCTGGAGGCACCTGGGTGGCTCAGTTGGTTAAGCGTCTAACTCTTGATTTTGGCTCAGGTCATTATCTCAGGATCATGAGATAGAGCCCTGTGTTGAGCTCCACACTGATCGTGGAACCTGCTTGTGATTCTCTCTCTCTTCCTCTTGCTCTGCCCCTCCCTGCTTTCTCTCTCTAAAAACAAACAAAAAAAAGAGGGTGGACTCTGGTACCAGCCTGTCTGGGCTCAAATGCCAGCTTTGCCAGTTACTAGTTTTGTGACCTTGGGTGAGGACGATATGTGCACAGAAATCAGAATTCAATACAAGTATACAATAGCCTTTACCGAGTAACCTTGGGGAGGCTGAGCGCCCTTTGGGTCACATGGCCCAGATATGTGTTTGACTCCCAAAGCCCCTTTCTTTCTGCACCTAGTATGGCCTCCTGTCTGCCTGGCTGGATGCCTGCCTTAAGGTGGGGTGCAGAGGAGCCTGGGGTGGCGAGGAAGGAAAGAGACACGTTTCTGTGAGATTGGAGGCCCAGGGGGAGGCAGCCAGGATGTGATCCACCTCGGCTGAGATGGGAGCCCGCAGAGATGCTCAGGAAATGCTTGCAGGCAGAAATAGCCATCTGGTGACCGTGACCCTGGGGTCCGTGGGGGTGGGGGGTCGTGGAGGGGTAGGGTGGAGGGAGTCCAGCCTGGGCAGAGAGTTTAATTTTATTGTACGTTCCTACTTTTCTGTAAGGGCACCGATGAGAGCACATTATTCAAGTTTTTCACATTTATTACAAAAAGCATACACAAACAAACACAGCGTAAGCTGTACTTCTCAGCACTCAGCTGACAGGAAGCCTTGAAACAGCTTCAGTCCCCGTCGGCCCCTTCCCTGACCACTGCCTTTTCCTCCTTCCTCTCCCAAGATAAGTGCTACCCCGAACACCATACCTGTCATTTTGCAACAAATGCACATGCTTTGAATTTTTTCCCTTTTCCTTTTCCCTCCTCCCCCTCTTTCCTCCCCATAGATTGTCCCCAGGGAGAGTGCCCCTCCCTGGGATTTCACGTTAACAGCTTCCCGGAGCTCCTTGTGTTATTCTCCGAAGTCAAACAATCCTGTACAGACGTTTGATGCGTAAACACGTACAGATGCGTTCATATGCCTGCCTTGATATCAGCATGTGCGAAGATACATATACACGGGCACATGTATTTTGGTATATAGGGGTGTTTTTATGGGATATTGGGTCTTTAATAGGGTATTGACTGCAGCTCTCTGCATCTTGCTTTTTCTCCCTCAACAGCGCCTCATGGAAATTCTCCAAGTCTTTTGATTCACCCCCTTTCAGTGACTGGATGGCGTGGTCTTCCCGGCCTGTGGAGTGGATGTACCAACATTTATTCATTCGGGGTCCCACTGAAGGAATTCATGGTTCCCATCCTGCTCCTCCCCACCATTGGAGCCAGCAGTAAACATGCTGACAGCAGTGTTTATGTTTCTGTATGTCTTTTGAAAATGTCAGATGCATTTGAAAAGTTTGGATGACATAGGCCTTTAATGCATTGAAAGTTACTTCTAAAATGTAAATGAAATGGAATGGGGCACCTGGGGGGCTTAGTTGGTTAAAGCGTCTGCCTTGGGTTCAGGTCATGATCTCAGGGTCCTGGGATCGAGCCCTACATCGGGCTCCCTGCTCAGTGGGGACCCTGTTTCCCCCTCTCCCTCTGTCCCTCACCCTGCTTGTGCTCTCTTGCTGTCTCTCTCGCCACCCAGGCGCCCCATCTTGGGGTTTTGACCAGTGCCATGCTGAGCCATATTGAAACCTGATGAAAAAGGCCCTGTATACATACTTTGGCTTCTTTTTTAGTGGTTTTAATTTTTTTTCCAGAACACTAAAGTAGTTGGGAAAAAATACTGAAAAAAATAAGAGGGGCATATTAAAATTCACATTACTTTTAAAGTATTTTATTTATACCAAGAAAAGAATTTAACATAATTTTATTTCAGTCAGTTAAAATTTGTTTAACATCATCATTTGGCCAAAAGAAACTGTCAAGCATGAAAATTCTCTTGATCGAAAATGTGATAAGGGGTACCCAGGTGGCTCAGTCAGTTAAGTCAGTGAAGTTAAAATCCGGTCGTGATCTCAGGGTCATGAGATGGAGCCCCGTGTCAGGCTCTGTGCTCAGTGCAGTCTCCTTGGGGTTCTTTCCCTCTTCCTCTCCCTCTGCCTCTGCTCTCTCCCACCACTTCTGTGCTTGCATGCACACATGCACATGCTCTCTCTCTCTCTCTCTCTCAAAAAAAATTCTAAAACAAAATGTGATAAGCCAAGATGCAGATTAAAAAAAAAATCATTGATGAGTTGGCTTCCTGCAAAACCAGGGGTGGACAGTTTTCCTTCTGCTTCAGGCACCAACATGGCTCAGCATGTTGCTGGCCTTTATTTAAAATTTTGGGATCCTCTTCATTAAAATATGGATTGGGGTGCCTGGGTGGCTCAGTGGATTAAAGCCTCTGCCTTCAGCTCAGGTCATGATCCCAGCATCCTGGGATTGAGCCCCGCATCAGGGCTCTTTTCTCAGCAGGGAGCCTGCTTCCTCCTCTCTCTGCCTGCCTCTCTGCCTACTTGTGATCTGTCTGTGAAATAAATAAATAAAATCTTAAAAAAAAATAAAATAAAATATCATGGATTTTTGCATTAATTTTTGTTTTTTAAAAAATATTACATTATAATATCATTTATCTCGATAACAGTTTTTTGCCCCCCCCCCCCATATTTTGCACCCAAGGCCAGTGTCTCACTTGTTTGGCCATAGTCCTGGCCCTAGTTCTAACCAAATTGTGTCGCTGAGGGCAGAATGATCCCTGCCTCATCCCTGTGCTCCTCTCACGACACTCTTCAAAAGGCCTTCAATGCTTTCAATGAAAGCAACAGGTAGCAGTTATATACATCCTCAGTGTGGTCTATCATGAGATCTGGGCCCTGATAGCCTCTCAGACCTCATCTTCTAGCACTCTCTCCTTGGGTCACTCTGCCCCAACCACACCAGCCACTGGGATTCTCCCCCAGACACACAAGACTCAGTTATGCCTCAGGACCTTTGCATATCCATGCCCTCTGTCTGGGCATGTCTTCCCCCTGATGTCCACATGGCTTGTTTCCTTACTTCATTCAGACCTTGGCTCAAACAGAATGTCACTTTCTCGGGCCTTCCTGCACCACTCTTTCAAAAATAGAACACTTCCTCCCCCACGTCACTTGGCTATTTGGTGGCCTAAAACAATGCTTGATTTCCCACAAGTCTGTCCCATAAGTGGGAAATTCTAAGCTCAGCTGGTTCTTCTGTTTCCATGTGGTAGCAGCTGGGGTGGTTCTTGCGGCTGCATTCATTTGGAAGTCAGTGGGGACCCGAATGTGGTGGGTGGCTTCTGTCTTTCCATGGGATCTCTCCAGCTGGGTAGGAGGACCTCTACTTGGTAGGTCACTTTCTGAGAAAGAGAAAGCAGAAGGCGCCACCTCTTAAGTCTAAGCTTGCAAGTCTCAGCAAGTCCCTTCAGCTATATGTCATCGATCAGAGCAAGTTACAAGACCAGCCCAGGTTCAAGGGGAGAGGCCAGAGACTCCCACTCTTAGTGGAATAGTGGCGTGCACCACCCAACATTACAGGCAACCGACTTGATCCTTGCTTTCTTGTTCTTTTTTCTTCTCACTATTGATACTACCTTATTTTGGTTTATTATCTTTATCTTTCAAAAAAATATAAGCTCCACGAGAGTAGGGGCGGTCTGTATGTCAGTGCCTACAACTGTGTCTAGCCAGTACATACTGGAAGGAAGGAAGGAAGGAAGTCAGTCAGTCAGTCAGTCCTTGGGGACCAACTTCCGGTTTCCTCAGGACTATGGTGACTGGAGACAAGGTGAAGACCACATGTGTCGACGTTCCTAGGGAATTGCTTTAGGCTTTTGAAGAGACACGGGGAGGACAGGGAGGGAAGAAGGATTGGGAGCAGTCAGGAGAAATGGGAGGAAGAAGAGGAGGCAAAGGGCTGGGAGTTCTGTGAGGGAGGCAGGGCCTGGCACAAAGCAGGTGTTCAGCAAGTGTGTGTTCTGTGAATGAACTTCCTCCAAGAAGCCCTCCCTGACTCCACCTTCTCCAGCGCTGGCTCAGGCATCCCCTTGGTTCTCACACTCATCCCGGGACTCCAACCCTACTTTACCCCTGTGGGTTGTCACTGTCAGGGGAGGGTTCTATTTCCCTCACCGGACTCCTGTGAGTCCTATGCTGGGTTCCGAACATCAACCAACAGGTCCTCGGTGCTCAGCAAGCATATGCTGCGGAAACTGCCCCCCTGTAGGAAAGGGCTATTGCTGTCATTGCTGTTCCCAGCCTGGCAGACACAGAGTGGACACTCAGGAATCACCTTCATTGATTCTAAGATGCACTCCCCCTGCCCTGCCCCCACATTTTGACGATTCTGAAATCAGGAAGAGTCACCGGGCATGGCACCTAACAGTCACCGTGGGCCAGGCAGCCATTGTGACGTAGCCGTCACTGCCTGAGGTGATAATGAGCTGCTTTTAATAGCATCGTCCCTGCTCCTGATGGCACGGGAGGGTGTGGTGTGTGGGAAAGCAGGGGTGTCCGCTGCTCAGAGGCAGGAGTGATCCAACAGCGTCAGACTCTGTGGTTAGCAACAGCTTAGCCAATTTATTTCCCTTGTATCTTCCTAGTAAGATACACCCACAAAGTGATGCACAATAAAAAAAAAAAAGTCGGTACTTTCTACGTTAGTCTACAAAGAGTAAGTGTAAAATAAAAATTTTAAGTGACAAGGAAACGTCGTGTCAGACTTGTATTGGCAGCAATTTGTCCCCTTGTTAGGGGAATGGAAAATGGTGCGACTGACACCCAGTGACACCTTCGATCTGATTATACAGGGAACCCGTGGAAAGAAGGAATGAATAAATGCGTTCATCTCATTTGTCTCCGTCTTCCTCTCGATCCCAGTCTCAGCTCCTGGGTTTTATGTCTGTCTGGGGATGACAGGTGGGAGAACAGAATTCTAGTCCCAGTTAAATGAGCTACCTCGTCTGACGGGCTTCCCACGGCGCCTGGCACTTTGGAAACACCCAGTCCGTGGGCGCTCTGCCTCGTGTGTGGCTGTGTCAGCCGCCCACAGCAGCCTGTGGGGCCTATAAGGGCAGGGATGAGTTTGAGTCTCACCTCCGGACCAGTACAGGGACTTGGCTATTCGGTTTCAGCAGATGTTCGTGGAATGACCGAATAACCGTGTGAATTACAGGGTAAATGGGAACTCTCTGTCGTATCAGGGTCTTTGCACCAGCTGGTCCCTTGGCCTGGGAAGCAACTCCCTATCAGGCCGTCGGGCTCACAGATCTCAGCTCAGCTGCCCTCTCTTCCAGGAAGCCCTCCCTGACCCCCAGGCGGGGTCAGGTATCCCCTTGGCGTTCCCACAGCCCTCTGGAGACCTCCGTTGCAGTGCTGGGTCATCACTGTCTGCGGATGGATGAGACTCCCACATGGGAGAGAGCCCAGGGCGATCTTGGTCACTGCTGCCCAGGCTAGTGTGATGAATGAGCAGGAATGAGAAGGCTTGGCAGACAGGCTGCAGCCTCTCCCTGGCGGGCACCCTCAGGAATGGGTAGCGGCGCCCCTGGCAGCATGCGAGCCTGCATCAGAGGCATTTCGGCAGGTGTCCGGCTTTGTCTTGGCCCTCGGTCACCCGGGGCCGAGGGCAATCTTCCTTCCCTCTGACCTGGAGCCCCTGAGGGCAGAGCCTGGGGCTGAGCACTTCTGGGGCGCTGGCTCGTGGCTGGCTGGGGCCTGGGGATCCGGAGCGGGGGCTGAACGAATGAGGCCCGTGAAGCGGGAGGTGGGCTCCCAGGGCCACGGCCCGTGTGTGTCGTCCACGTGTACTGGAGTCTCTCGTGGCCGCAGGGCTGTGTGTGCCTGAACGTGTATGGCTGCACGTCGCCTGACTGCCGCTGTCCTGTAACAACTATATTGGGGGGTCTGGGTCTCTGCTCTCCCTCTTGGGCTGGTGCGCGTGTCTGTAAATTTAGGGAAGAATCCAGGTCTGCGTGCTTGGTGTCTGGGAACGTCCGCAAATATTTTTTAATCTCTTGACCTCCAGCTCCTTCCCTGCGCTTCCGTCCCATCCCGTGGCTCTATACCTTCTCGTCCCCTCCGTAACCGGTTCCTTTGACAGGTCCTCCCCCGGCTCTCTCTGAGGTGGAGACTGGTCCATTCTGTCTTCCTGCTGGCCTCTCCCTCTACTTTTTCTAGGGGCGTCTCTTTCCCCAACCCCAACTCTGCCTTGTCCCGGGGCCGTTGCCTCAGCCTCGCTTCTCATTCATGTTGCTCCCTACTTCCACCTCACCATTTGTCACAGTGCTGCCACCTTCAGTGATCGAGAGGAAGCAGAGGAGGCAGAGGGACCGAGGGGACCAGGATGTCACACTCGATTGGGCAGAGAGCTGGGATTTGGACGGGCTGGGCTGGGCAGGAGAGGACGGAGGACGTTAACGTGCGGGGCAAGGAGAGGCCTGGACACTGGATAGTGCACAGAGCTGTGGCACTGCGTTAGTCCTGGCCAGGACCCAGCAGAGCCGTGCTGGCAGTGACCTTGTGGGTGTTGCAGACCTGGCCTGTCCCCGCAGCCAGCACTGGCGAAGCTAAGCCAGCAGCCTCAGAGTACGCACACCGTGGGACAGTAGGTGAGTAGATGGTGTGGAGAAGAGAGCGTGAATGGCTTTTTGGGCAATAGTCCCCTGAAAGGAGAAGAAATAGAGGGTGGGTGGTGAGCAGGGTCAGGCCCTTGGATATGCGGTGGCAGAGCTGGGACTGGGTCCTATGGGTGACGGAGAGCACAGATGGGTGGTCCTCCCCTTGTTGAGGGGGGACTGAGGGCCCAATGTGACCAAGAGGGGGGCCGCAGGAGCAGCTGGGGGAGGGGGTCCCTGCCCCAGAGTGGGACCCCGCCCCCTGACATCACTGTCACATTATTGCGCTAGGGTTGGCTGACCAATAAGCTGCTGCTTGCTCTTATAATGGGTCCTAGCAACGGGTCTGACCTTGGGCTAACAGGAGAGGAGACCCCACCAGCGGGGAAAGTGTGAGGGGAGAGGGAGAGCCTGCAGGGCGGGTGAGTCTGGCTGGGCCCTGTGGATGAAGGGAGACGGGGGCTGCCAGGACCAACCCGAGCTCCCTGGCTGCCTGGCCCTGGCTGCTGGGACTTGCCCCCGCACCTGCTTTCCTCTCCTTGGGCCATATCCTTCCATGGCCCAGGGGGACAGGGTGCAGGGAGAGTGGGCATAGCACGGGAGAAATGTCCCTATCCGGGATGGGGGTGCAGAGCTGGCGGGAATAATGGAATAAGGAAAGTTTCTGTGGGGCGTACACAGGGACAGCCAGGAGGCAAAGAGGGAGGCAAAGACACGTAGCCGAACGGAGAGCTCCGGAGGGATGAGGGAGCCCAGGGAAATAAGCTTGAATCCTGGCAGGGACCTCACTTGGGTGGTCTGAGCGCCTCGGTCCCTCTGTCTGATGGGGACAGTGATCTCTAGTGTGAGCTTACCTTGGCCACCGGGGCAGGGCTGGGTGTTTAAGGAGAGGGACTCCCAGTGTCTGGGCATCTCCTCATGCCAGGCTCCGTCCACCAGCTGAACCCCAGGACGTTGCCTAGGGCCAGACGGGTGAGCTCACGACCCTCACAGGCCGCCTTAGCCCCGTGAGATAGCAAGGGTGTCTTCCGCGTGTCTTCCTCGGGGCACTCGAAGTCTCACAGCTTGAAGTCACCCAGCTAGGAATGCTAACCAGGCTGAGAACGCTTACTGCCTGCTGTGAGCCACGCAGTTTCAAAACACTTTCTATGTATCAACTCACTTAATTCTCGAAGACCTGAGTAGGGGTTTGCTATTAACCACAGTGACTGGCTTCATCTTACAGATGAGGGGAAGGAGACGGAGTGTTTCAAGTCACTCAGCCCGTACGTAAGGGAGCCAGGATTTGAGCCTGGGTCTGGCTCCAGGGTTGGGGTCCCCCTCAGCACCCCTTCCCGCTGCCCCCCACGGCAGTAGGGGCAGGAGCCGAGTGTGCTCAGCCTCGGCCCAGGGGCTGAGCTTCCACCCTTTCCTTCGGAGGCCAGGCTACCACATTCGTGCAGCCTGGTGCCCAATGAAAACACAGGCCCCTGGCTCAAGTATCTGTAAGAATTTCAGTCAGCATCAGCAGAGCGTTAAGCTGAGAGCTGAGCCTTCCAAGCCTGGGGCTCTGTGTGACCGCCTGGGTCACAAGCAGCCATCAGGCCCTTTCCCTGAAGACTCCTGCGCACCGCAGGAGGCACTCGCTATGCCTTTTACGCAGAGGAACAGGCTCAGAGAGGTGCCTCGCTCTGCCCCAGGTCACACAGCAAGTCAGAAGCAGGGATGGGATGTGAGCCTAGGTCTGTGAGACCTCAAAGCCCCCCACCTCGTGCCAGAGGGACTGCCCTTATGTCCTTGGTGTCTCTCTCTCCCTACCCGGCACCAAGGCCTAGGAGAAGTGAACGGCTCCCTTCTACCCCCGCAGACGCTGAGGACCACGCGTCCTGTGACTCTCCCCCAGCTCCCGTGCCCTCCGAACCGCTGGTCACCATGGCTACTTCGAAGTTGCCAGCAGTGCCCGGGGAGGAGGAGACCACCATCCTCATGGCCAAGGAAGAGCTGGAGGCCCTGCGCACGGCCTTCGAGTCGGGCGACCTCCCGCAGGCGGCCTCTCGCCTCCGGGAGCTGCTGGCCTCCTCGGAGAGCATCCGCCTGGAGGTGGGAGTCACAGGCGAGTCCGGCGCTGGCAAGTCCTCCCTCATCAACGCCCTCCGCGGCCTGGGCGCCGAGGACCCCGGTGCGGCCCTCACAGGCGTCGTGGAGACCACAATGCAGCCCTCGCCCTACCCACACCCCCAGTTTCCCGACGTGACCCTGTGGGACCTGCCGGGGGCCGGCTCTCCGGGCTGCCCGGCTGACAAGTACCTGAAGCAGGTGGACTTCGGCCGCTACGACTTCTTCCTGCTGGTGTCCCCCCGCCGCTGCGGGGCCGTGGAGACCCGCCTGGCCTCGGAGATCCTGCGCCAGGGCAAGAAGTTCTACTTCGTGCGCACCAAGGTGGACGAGGACCTGGCGGCCACACGCACCCAGCGGCCGTCGGGCTTCAGCGAGGCAGCCACCCTGCAGGAGATCCGGGACCACTGCGCAGAGCGGCTGCGGGCGGCCGGCGTGAGCGACCCCCGCATCTTCCTCGTGTCCAACCTGTCGCCGGCCCGCTACGACTTCCCGCTGCTCATGTCCACCTGGGAGCACGACCTGCCAGCCCACCGGCGCCACGCCGGCCTGCTCTCTCTGCCCGACATCTCGCTGGAGGCCCTGCAGAAGAAGAAGGACATGCTCCAGGAGCAAGTGCTCAAGACGGCCCTGGTGTCGGGCGTCATCCAGGCCCTGCCCGTGCCCGGGCTGGCGGCCGCCTACGACGACGCCCTGCTCATCCGCTCGCTGCGCGGCTACCACCGCAGCTTCGGCCTGGACGAAGACTCGCTGGCCAAGCTGGCCGAGCAGGTGGGCAAGCAGGCGGGGGACCTGCGCTCTGTCATCCGCTCCCCGCTGGCCAATGAGGTGTCGCCAGAAACAGTCCTGCGGCTCTACTCGCAGTCGTCCGACGGTGCCATGCGGGTGGCCCGCGCCTTCGAGAGGGGCATCCCCGTGTTCGGCACCCTGGTGGCCGGTGGCATCAGCTTCGGCACCGTCTACACCATGCTCCAGGGCTGCCTCAACGAGATGGCTGAGGACGCCCAGCGGGTCCGCATCAAGGCCCTGGAGGAGGACGAGCCGCCGTCTGAGGTCAGCCTGGAGGCTGCCGGCGACAATGGCGTGGAGAAGCGGGGTTCCGGGGAGGGGGGCTGTGAGGAAGCCCCGCTCTCGACCCGCCGGAAGCTTGGCCTCCTCCTCAAATATATTCTGGACAGCTGGAAGAAGCGGGACTTGTCGGAAGAGAAGTGAACGTGCAGACCCACCCCCTGCCTCACCCACAGACCAAGCCTTAACAAAACCAGCTTAACAAAGCCTGTGTGCTGGAAATGTGTACGCCGAGGGCCTGAGCTTGTCACTGGGGGGGGGGGGGGGGGGGAGGCGGCGCAGAGGGGCCCCGGGAGGCCTGTGGGACACACTGAACCCGGATGGGACTTGCTCGGGGCGGGGAGAGCTTCAGGGTGTGGATGGCAGGCCAAGGGCGCCTTGGTGGGGTCTCTCTCCCTGGTCCCCTGGTAGCCAAGGGAGATTTGTGGGGCAATGGGACAGCCAGGCCTGGATCCAAGATAGGCATCAACTTAGTGGAGACTGGGGCTGGCAGTGGTACTTATTTTTGCTGCCATCTTCGGTCCCTTTCCGGGAAGCCCCGCATCCCACAGGCCTCCTCTGGAGGGGGAGGGGCAGCCAATCGGTGCCCAGGATGGGCACAACGGTGCCTGGCAACCGGTCAAACAGGGTGGGGGACATGCAGGACATCCTGGGTCAGTCCTGCTGCCAGTGAGTGATGGTGGGTGTGGGGGGCCGGGGAGGTGGGAGGCCCGACGGCTTTGTGCTGGCCTCCGTGGGGAGCCTGGGGCAGCGGGAAGCTGGTGGTCCTTTCTCTGCCCATCGGAGGAGAGAAGGGGCTGAGGGTGAATCCTGCCACCTAGAATGGGTCACGTTGGAGAGCGTGCAGGTGTGTGTGTGGGAACCTGTGTGGTGATAAGCTTTCTGGTGTGTGTGTGAATGTGAGGGGCCTGGGTGAGCGTCCAGGATTCCAATGCTGTGGGTCTGGGGTGGTGGGCAGCCCGCTGACTGGAGTTGGACCTGTCGTGTCTGCCTGGCTGTGTGGGTGCACGAAGGCTGGGGTTGTGCTGAAGGCCAAGGGGCCCAAGCCAGGGTGACAGCGGGGGGTGGATGGGGAGACTCCTGAGAGGCACGTGGCTGCAGGCGTCCCTGTGTGCGGGCAACATGAGGCAAGGGGATCCGTGTCTGCAAAACCAAACCCGGGGCGTGCGCTCACTCTGCCCTTGGCTCTTCGGTGGGAATGCAAAAGTGAACCTGACCCCTTCTACACGCTCAAGCCCGACCTCACATGCCAAGTCAAGGGTCACATATTTAGAAAATTTAAAACTACCCGATTAGGGGCTCTGGACAGGACGGGCTGCCCCTAGGGCTTCTGTGGTCTTGGACAAGCGGTCGGGGAAGGGCTGGATTTAGGTGCAGAGAAAGATGAGTTTCCAGGAATTTACAAGGCAGCTGTGTGCAAGACCGGTGGCGGAGCAGGGACTGGAGGGCAGGGGAGGTGGCCTCATCCCTAGGTACTCACGAATACTGCCTATGGATATTCCTAGATCTGGGGAGGGTTCTTGCCTTCCTTGGGGGCCTCAAATGACCTTGAACCTAGGAAACAGGTCCAGACAAGGAGGGGCCACTTTCCCCTGGGGGATTAAAGAGGGTGCCAGTCCCCTCTGCTGCAGAGCTCTGGGTTTTGCAACAGGATTCTTCCTTTCCTGGAAGGCCTTCCTATTGGCTCTGTCAGGACTCTGTTTGGGTTCACCTGGACCTTTCTGCACTCAAGAGGATGTGGGGATGATGGAAATTATAATAGTAGAAATCCCAGACTCCCAGATATGAGGTCGGGATGGTCCACTCCAAATCTGTTCTCAAAAACACAGCCCACATCCCTATACCTGTGCACCCTCAGACATCATCCTAAACACAGGACCCCTGGGCCCGAGTGGCTGGGATGGAAAGGTCAGGCGTGAGTAGTGTTGCTCCCCACACAGATCCCATGGGTCACCCTGTCCTGTCCTTCCTGCCACCATCTCTGCCTCTGCCTCATCCCGCAAAGGCCACTGGGGGCGCTTTCAATGTCCACCACGCACCTCTCCCTTACCTGTTGAAAACCCATGGCTACCCACAGAGAAAGACCAAGTGCAGCCTGATTCTCCAAGCTCTTCCCAAGCTGGCCTCCGAACCTCGTCGACAGTAGACCCTGAGTCTTCCTAAAACAGAGCTGGAGGGCCCTGGGGAGTCATCGACCCATTTCACAGGTGAGGAACGGAACGGATGGGGGAAATAAAGGCTGCAGAAGGGGACAGAAGCCACCCAGTGTAACCCAAGTCCCTAGCATGGCTGGGACTAGTCGCTGTCCTGCGTTCAGTGTCAGCACTGGTTACCCAGGCCGTCACACCAAAGAGGACTCGGAGGCTCAGAGGCTGAGCGGGGTGCGTGGAGGCGCGCACTGCGGTTCCCGGGCAGATGGGGGTACTGGGAAGCCAGTGACAGTGGGGGCGGCATCTTCACACATGCTCCAGGCCCGTCCTGTCGAGTCTCTCTTCTTGGTGTTGGAGCTGCAGTGCCCAAAGAGGTCCTGCCTGGCCCACAGTGGGTGACTGGCTGCGCAAGGATGGGGTGGGGAGGCTGTATGGCAAAAGGATCGGAGGGGGCCGGTCCATATCCTGGCTCCAGGGCAGGCTGGAAGACATTTGGTGAGTGGCTTTTACCTCCCTGAGCCTTGGTTTCCTACCCTGCATAGTAGGGACTTCATCAAATGATGCTTGTGGTTAGAACAGTGGCTGGTCCTGGGTACACAGTGAGCAAACATTAGCTGCTGTCAGCAATGATGACAGGTCTGGCCCTTCATCACTGCCCTATATTGCTGATCACGGTGTTTGGCCTCTTGCTTGATCTCAGGGTCGTGAGTTCAAGCCCCATGTTGGGCAGAGAGATTACTTAAAACTAAAATCTTAAAAAAAAAAAAAAAAAGAATTTAAATTCTACCATCGTAAGACCCACTTCCCATTCCCAACACTTCATGCACGAGCTGGGGGCCTTGGGCATCTGATTCCTCCTCTCACTGCCAAATGCAGATACTCAGGGAATCTCCTTTACCGGCTGTTGGGGTTTTCGGAGATACTCCAAGGAGGAGAACCTGGCGGTGATGAATCAGAGTGAACTGAACTCAAGCATTTAGCACCAGGGCCTGGCATATGGTTGCTCTCTCAGTACGACTGCCGGCGATGCCTCAAGGACTGGGGCGTGCTGAGGGGTGAGAGAAACGAGGGCAAACGCTCCCTCACCTGTCCTGTTGAAGGTCGTCGATCCTGAAGACGGACGCCTGGATGTCGGGGGGCCCATGGCGAGCAGAGTCTTCCCGTCGAGCCTCAGCCAGTCCAAGATACTGAAGCTATGGGGGGACAGCAGCACTCTGAAGGGAGTCTTCGAGGCAGGGGACATGTCATCAGTAGCCACCAAGCTCCAGGCCACCCTTTACTCGCTGGAGAATGCCAGGCTGGATGTAGGCATCACGGGGGACATGGGCTCAGGCAAGTCGACCTTTGTCAATGCCATCAGGGGGCTGGGAGACGAGGACCCCAAATTGGCCTACACGGGCGTGGTGGAAATGACGGTGGGGCCCACGCCGTACGCATACCCGAAGTACCCCAACGTTGTCATCTGGGACCTGCCGGGCATCGGCGCACCCACCTTCCAGGCTGAAAAATACCTCCAGCGGGTGCTGCCAGCCCGTTACGACTTCTTCATCATCATCAGCTCGGAGAGCTTTGCTGCCCACCACGCCCGGCTGGCCCGTGAGCTCCGGCAGTGCGGCAAACGCTTCTACCTCATCCGCTCCCAGGTGGACGTGGACATCGCCGCCTCCCGCAGCCGGCGCCCCAGCACCTTCTCGGAGGAGAGGGTGCTCAGCCAGATCCGGGATGACTGCTGCCGGCGGCTGGAGGGTGAGGGGCATGCGCTAGGGGCCAGGGCGGGTGGGTTCTGGAGGGGTCCCCTGCCCCTTCCCCTGCCTCTGCCAGCCAAGGCCCGCTGAGAGGAGAGAGGTCGTCCAATGTCACACTGTGTGACCGAGCTGGGCCCCGCGGTGGGGTGAGGCTCACAGCTGCCATTCATTTACTGAGAGTTGGCGCTCTTCAGGCACAGGTGACAGAGACCAATCACCTGCATTAAGGAAACGGGAGGTGGGCTGGCTCGCGTATTTGCCAAGTTAGAGCCGTGCAAATGCTACGTGCCTGCGGGGCATGGGCACCTGTGGCTGAGCACAGCTAGTGTTTAAAGGATTACCGCAGGCACTGCTTCCATGCACTCACTTCACCAACCGGTTTCCCCCTTGTGTGGTTTGGTAACTTGCCCGAGGCCATTTGGGGTGGGGGGGGGGGTGGGGCGGCAGGGAGCAAGGCTGGGATCCGGGGCGGAGCCCACACTCTCCAGCAGGGCACTACACGCTCCTGGGAAGTGCTCGGCCTCCTGGGCAGCTGTAGGGACCTCGGGGCCTGCTCTGGTGCCAAAACGGCATGGTGCTCTTGTATTCTGCAGTGGGGGGCCTGCAGGACCCCAAGGTCTTCCTGCTCTCCATGTTTGAGTTGGGTAAGTATGACTTCCACCTGCTGGAGGAGATGATGGTGAAGGAGCTCGAGAGCCACAAGCAGCATGCGTTTCTGCAGGCCCTGCCCAACGTCTCGAAGCCCATCCTGGAGAAGAAGGCAGCCTCACTGCGGCAGCACATCTGGCTGGTGGCCGCGGTGGCCTCTGGCATCAACCCGAGCCCCGTGCCAGGTGTACGGGATGTGGCATGTGACCTACACATGCTCATCGACTCCCTGCAAGGCTACCGCTGCAGCTTTGGGCTGGACAAGGACTCCCTTGTCACGTTGGCGGGGCAGACGGGTCAAGCCCTGCACAAGATCCTGGAGGCAGCACGGGGCCCAGAGACCCAGGTCACCGAGGCACTGGTGGTGGAACGACTGGGCCAGGCCTCCCGGGATGCCTCTGCTTTCACCCAGGAGCTCCTCAACGTGCCCATCCTTGGCACCCTGGCCAACTGTGGCATCTCCTTTGCCACCATCTACCAGATGCTCTGCACGTCTCTGGATGAGGCGGTCAAGGATGCCCAGAGACTGCTGCTTCAGGCCTTCCTCGACGACTCCGAACACGAGTTCCCAGACAGATCCAATCCGTGATCCCAGCCCTGAGCCTAGGCCAGCTGGAGGTGGCAGCGATGGACTGGGAGGATACGGGTTCTGTCCCCAGGCAGGGTGGTGCTGGGTGAGGGAAAGAAACTCAAGCTCTAGCTCTCCTGGACTGAGCCTGTGTGCCGTGTTTGTGGTTTTGAGCTCTGGGTTTCACGCCCTCTTTGGCCACTGCCCCCACCTTCCCTGCTCTGAACCCCCGCGTCAACCAGCAGTCCCCTGGGATGGAGAAGGAACAGGCAGGACACGGGACAGGTAACCTTTGACAAGGTGGGGAGGAACACCATTGTCTAGCTAGAGAGGGCACTTTGGAAGGTGTTGGCATAGGTCAGGGCAGTGGGGCAGAGGGTTCAGAAGCATTTCCCTAAGAGGACAGTGAATGTCACAGCTCGGAAACGGCCAGTGAGAATGATTGAGGTTCTTGCCTAAGGTCTCGGTCAGCAAGTGGCAGGGCTGGAGCCTGCGGTGGGTCTCCTGCCCAAACCTCAGCCCCTCCCTCTTGGGCTACTCCTGGCCCGTGTTTTCTTCCCCATGCCCAGGATTCCAACGACCAGGACACCAGGACTGTGTGGGTATGCCCAAGGGCAGGAGAAGGCAGGGAGACCAACGGGGTATGGGGCAGCTGGCGGACAGACTCAGCTGGTGACTGAAACCAGCGGCATCCGTGAAGAGAGTGGAGCAGCAGGACTGGAGGGTCACGACTAACTGGGGATGGGTGGGATGGCCAGACCGATTTGGAGACAAACTTTGAGAAACAGCAAGCTAAGACGTAACAGATTGAAACCGAGCAGATGAGGGCAGGGCCTATACTGAAGGACATGGTGTATCTGACCGAGGGTCCATTCTGGATTTAAAGGTAGAGACTACTTTTAAACAAGAGTAGGTAAGGTCTATGGGGAAAGGAGGCCTCCATATTTAACCAACAGGAGGCATCGTGTGTAAGGGTAAGGTCCTGTTTGCATAAGGGTAGAAGCTGTTTCAACTCAGGGTAAATACTATGTTGAACTAGAACATGTCCTACTTTTTAACCACGTACTGAATTAGGTCCTGCATTTAACTAGGCATTTCACCAAAGGCAGGCACTGTCTTCAACTGAACGCAGAGGACATGAGGGTGCAACTGCATTTAGCCAAAGGAGGGCATGGGATTTTCCTATCAGTAACACGGAGATGGGAGGCTTGATGTCACCCCAGGAAACAGAACAGCCATTCCTAGGGGCTTCCTCCTCAGCAAAGACTGGTTTCCATCTGCTCCTGACAACTCTATGACCTACAGTGGATGTGTCCCCGTGGGAAGGTCACTCAGGCTCTAATGGTGGCTATAGGTAATGTGCCCCCAAAGGCTGGGACCCCACTTTGTTGCTCCCATGACAGCTCACCGAGGAGGTAAAGAGAGAAGCACCAGAACAGGCTTGTGTGATTGTTTTTATTCAAACCACCAGGTCTGCCCCAACGAAGAGCTCCCCAAGACCCTGCTGCACCTCACAGGAAAGGGCTCAGGGTCAGGGAAGAGGGACCTGCTGCTCCTATCCCTGCAGAGGGAGGTCAAGATGGAACCTGGGATGCTTGGGGACCATTCAGACTACTCCCACTGCCTGTCCCTGCAGGGAACCGAGGATGGGCTGCCCTGTCCCAGATTGGGGGTGGGATCTCAAAGTTGCCCCCCTGAACAATACTCCATTTAGGGTGGGGGGCCTAGCCCTGGACACCTCATGTCTCTGGGCGAGAATGTCGCGGTCCTTCATCCATCAGGCCTGCTGCCACTCTCCACCCACGGTGGGGTGGGGGGCAGGACACGTGTGGTCCCTCACCAACCATGGGGACCCAGAAGGGGGTTCTCCACATGACGCTCTTTCCCTCGGCCTCAGGCCAGCAGGCGGCTGTACTCTGCCAGGGCAGAGGACTTTTTCACGCCGTCCCAGATCCGGGCAGCGTAGTGGAACCTGTGGGAGGAGGTCAGCAGTCAGCTGCCCCGGCTGCGGCCTGTCAGCCTTGCACTGACCTTGCCGGGTGGGAAAGCAGGCACTGCATATGACCTGCACACCCTGAGACCAGAACCTCCACGGCCCGGACACATGGAAGACAGCAATGCTGATGGGACTGGCCAGGCTCTCAGACCTCACCCCGGGTGAGCCACACTGAGGGTGCCTGGTCTGGAACCCAGGCCTCAAGCCCCAATTCCGAGTCCAACTCCGAGTCGCCCCACCCCACACAGTGTTGGCCTCTGTGAACTCCCTCCAGAGTCTTACAACAGTTAGTTGTTAACAGCTACGTGACCCTTGCCTCCCTGGGCTCTGCCACTGACAGTGAGAGGAACAGAGCTCCCTGTCCCCACCCCTGAATGGCTGTGCTGCTGTGTGTGCTCCCCAGAACCCCTTCTGGCCCCAGCTGACCACAGACCCAGGGGAGCCACGCTAGAGGCTGCACCAAGGCCAAGCTAGTTCCCTCTCAAATGTGTGGCTCCTGGAAACGAGATGATGCCGACCTGAGATGCAGACCTGCTGTGGGCTCCGGACACAGTCACATAGAGTTGGGGCTGGGGAGGCTCGGGGCTCTGTGAGAGCAGGTAGGAAAGCCAGCTGGCAGAGAAGGAGTGAAGGTGGAGGCGGACAGTGGGAATGTGCCGTCCAGCGAGAGCTTGGAAAATGCAGCTGCTCTGGGGACTTTCCAGTGTCTTCTGGGAGGCCACACTTTCTGCCCTCAGGGCCTCAGAACAAACACTCCTCGAGCCTGACTGGGATCCCTGCTCCCACTCCTCACTGTCAAATGATACCTGGCCACAGCTGCTGTGACAGAGCTATGTGACATCTCCTGTCTCCAAGCCTAGATTTCCCCACTAGTAAAACTGGTGACAAGACTTCAACCTGCTGGCTACTTGGGAGGACTCAAGATCCCATGGAACAGCATCCTGCCGGGCATGGAAGCCATCAGCGATGTTTCCGAGAAGGAAACCGAGCTGTGGAGGGATCACAGAGACCTTCCTCTTGCCTGCACCAGGGTGGGGCCCTCACACTGACCCCTCTGCCAAGAGCTCTTACCAGTTCTTCTCAGTGAGGATTGTGTGTGACAGCTGTGGCCGGGCCATGGACATCACTTGGCTCCGGAGCTTGCTCACCAAGGACTGGAAACTGGGGTGGCCCCGGTACCCAGGGAGCAGGGAGAAGAGCGGGCTGGAGCCGGGTCCTAGAACGATGAGCTAGGGAGGATAAGGGCGCCAGCCTGCCAAGAGAGGGCCTTGCCTCTCTCCTGGCCACCCAGCTTCCTGGACTGGGACACCAGGAGTACGGCCCCGTTCAGACCAGTCCTTCCTGTACTTCCACAACTTGGACACATGCTCCTAAGAAAGGCTCCAAGCACCTTAGGGACAAGCCAGAGTCTCCCCTCAGACCAGTGTGGGTCCCTACCACCCCAGACCAGGGCATCCTGTGTCTCCCTCCAGACCAAGGAAGAACTGGCAGCCCTTGGACCAGATTCCCTCAAGGAGGAACCGTACCTGCCCTTGGTGGGTTTTCACTCTCTGCTTCGCTGTCCATGAAGGGCACCAGGAACAAGTTGACCTCAGAGTCCAGGAAGTCAGGTGGGAGCCCAGGGAAGACATTGCACTGTAGCATGGACAGGGTACCTGTGGGAGAGAAGCCATCAGCCTGCAGGTATGATGCCCAGGGGCAGGGGAGGTACACGGATGATCTTCAAGCTAGGGGCAGGAGGCCAGTCTGGACGCCGGGCCATGGGACCAGACCAGGAGTCAAGAGGCCGCTGGCCAGCGTTGGCGTGGTTCAGGGACCCTCACCCTTGTAACGTAAGTGCGAGTGAGCCATGAGCTGGTCAATCATCAGGTGCATCTGTCGCAGCTTTCGAGGACAGAAGTCTTCTCGACGAGCTTTGTTCTGCAGGAAGACTGAGGGGCGGGAGGAGAGACGCAGTCCTGTGAGGCCGCTGGGGCTTGGCTGTGTGGACTTCCCCCCTCATGCCAAAGATCTGCGGTTACCCTGGGTTCGGAGTACTCGTAAATATTTACGTGACATGTTACTTTGCTTCCAGGCTCTGCACCAGGCCCTGGGGACCCAGATACGAGTCAGATGTGGTTTCTGCCCCCAAGGAGCCCCCAGTCTGATGGAAAAGGCAGAAGAGGAAGATAGGCACGGGATCAGGAGTGAGACGGGAAGGCACCAGGGGCTTGGTGAGACAAGAGGGAAGTAGGAAGTCCCGGCCTAGGGCAGCATAAATGAACTAGATCTTTGTGGAAGAGCAGTGCGTGGGCAGAGCACAGCAGAGCGAGGACGGAGCAGGCAGTGTAGGCAGAGGGAGGGTGAGCAGGGTGCCCGGGGCCACTCAGGTTAATGGCAACTCATTCCGAGTCTATGCTGGAGATGTCACGGTCAGAGAAATGGGCGGATGTGGGTCCTTTCTGCAAAAAGCGATCATTCTGATCAAGGAGCTGGAGCCGGAGCCAGACCCAGACTTAGGCTTTGTGCTCTTGGTGGCCAGGTGGGACCCTCGAGGAAGGAGCAGCTACTCTGCTCTTTCTTCCTCCCAGCTCCCCACTTACCCAGTGCTCCTGGTTTTTGCCCCTCATTCCTCCTCTGCCCACCCCTCCAGCCCCAGAAAACCTCTCACCCAGGTGGGGGTAGTACTCAGTGCCTTCATCGGAGCCTGAGGAGCTGCTGGACTCATGGCTGGGGGACGGGGTGGACGGCTTCACCATCTCGGCTGTCTGGAGGAACCTGGGGTTTGGGGTGAGAGGTTGGTGCTCTGGCACCGGCACCCCCATCCCACAGCCTAGGGACAGGGCTCTCTCTGTGGATCTGGTAAAACTACAGCCACACTCAGATAAATGAATACACACCCTCTTTTGCAAGCAATTTTAGGGAATTCATAGACAACTCTCTCACACACCAATCCGTGGACCCATGCTAGATGTACACATTTTTTAATGAGCTTATGCTGTTAAAAAATACTTACACAAAAACAAAACAAAACAAAAAAATACTTCCATTTTTTAAAGCATTTGTACGATCACAGCAAAACTGAATTAAATACAGGGATTTTCACAGACACCCAGCCCCCACACATGCACAACATCCCTCTACTATCAACATTCCCACGGACCTATGACCCATTATCATCACCCAGTGTCCGTGGTTTACACTAGGGTTTCCTCTTGGTGTTGTATACAACCTCTTGGTCATGTGTCCACCACCCAGTATTACAGCACTCTGTGCTCTGCCCTACCCACCCCTCCCTCCCCTCCCAACCCTTGATCTTTTTTCACTTGTCTCCACAGTTTGGCCTTTTCCAGAATGTCATGTAATTGGAATCATACAGTAGCCCTTTCAAACTGGCTTCTTTTACTTAGTGGTATGCACTTAAGGATATATACTTTCTCCATGTCTTTTCATGTAACTAATATTCCATTGTCTGGATGTACCAGTTTATTAATTTACCTACTGAAAGACACACTGATGGCTTCCTAGTTTCGGCAATTATGAATAAAGCAGATTTGAGAGAGAGAACAGGTGCATGAGCATGCAAGAGTGGGGAGAGGGGAAGAGAGAGAATCGTAAGCAGACTCCACGCTCAGCATGGGGCCCAATGTAGGGCTCAATCCCAAGACCCTGAAACCATGACCTGAGCCAGAATCAAGAGTCGGACACTTAACCGACTGAGCCAAACAGGAGCCCTGTGAATACAGCTGCTTTATAAACATCCATATGCAGGTTTCTATGTGGGCCTAAATTTCAATTTATGCTATTTTAAAATACCTTTTCCAAATACATAAACAAAATACAACTGCTATCAGAGGTAAGGGATAATGAGACCCAATAAAAAGCTACGGATATTCTCCTCACACAGACACATACCCAAGTATGTCATTCAGTTTCAAGGGGTTCACCTGCCAAGAAGCGCACCGCGAGGCTCTGCCCCGTGCCGTCCTGCATCTACACCCCCGTCAGAACGTGAACCACACAGGGCAGTGTTTCATTCACACCTGTGTCCTCAGTGCCCAGAACAAGGAATGGCATCCATAAATGTTCAATATCTTTGTCATGTGAATGAATTCAAATACACAGTGGTGTGTGGGGGGGTACAGTTTCAGAAATAAGACACTTTTATCTGGTCACAACAGCTGGATGTCCCAGAAAGTCATTTTTACTGCTGGCCAGACCCACACTTCACCCCCACGCCCAGGGTCATCTGTAGACGCTCAGCTTGCAGTCATCAGCTGCTCACGGTGTCCAGATACGACGCGATCACTGAACACTTTCGAGTCTTCCACTCACTTAGTCTGAATAGAACAATCTGCTTATGAGTAGCCAAGGAAAAAGAAGCCACTCCCCTAGTAAAAGCTGGGGTTCAAACCCAGGGCTGCCTCACTTTGGAGACACCTGCTTCCCTTGGCTCCGCTCTCCCCTCCTCAGGAGCTCCCGCTCCTTCCTTCTGTCTGGGCCCTGTGCCCAAGGCGGCTGGCCTCCACACCACTATGCTCTGGGGCCTGAAGCCAAGAGGAACCCTCGTGCCTCAGGTTCTAAGCCAGTTCTGTCTTGGGGGGTGGATTTCTAGAACCTCCAGCTGCTTCAGGTAGGCCTCCTGCCAGATCCCAACTCCTTCCCCCTCTTCTTGCCTGCCAGGGCAGCGACAGAATGGTACGCATGCCTGCAGGGGATGGGCAAGATGGCCAAGCTGGATCCCGACGATGTTCTCCATTCAACGAACGTGCATTAATTATCTAGCTTGGGCCAGGCACTGTGGGAGGCACTGGGGCTCCTGGGGCATACATTCTAATGGGGGAGGCGGACCATAAAGAGACCCACAATGTCCTGTCAGGGAGCGATGAAGGCAAATGAAGGAAAACACAGTGGGCTAAGAAGTGGAGACTTCAAACGACATGAGAGAGACTGAGGCTCTCAGAAGAGTATTTCTGGCTGAGAGATGGAGGAATAGCCATGGAGTCACTAGGGCTTTAACGGAAGGAGCGAGGGAAAGCAGTGAGAGTAAAGGTCGGTGAGGTGACCGGGACTGTACCACGGAGGACCCTGTAGGTCATACTTGGGAAAGACTTTGGATTTTATTCTGAGTGATGGAAAAAGTCAGTGGAGAGTTGTCAGCGTGTGTATATATGCTGGATGGTGGTGACCCACTCCGGCTCACATTCTAAAGGGGTCCCCATCTCTTGCCTGGCTCCCCCTCCCCACCCACCCGCTCCTTACCTGTACAGGCTGAGGTCTGTGAACCAGTCCTGGACGACGATCACCACATGGCAGACCGTGAAGAGGAAAGCAGCAATCTGGAGTGACTGAGAGTGGGCAGGAAGAGACGACAGAGTTGAAGGTCCCCTCTGCCCAGGCCGGGGTCCCTGTTCCCAGGACTACACTAAGTGGGCAGCAGGGCAAGAGCCTGAGCCTGAGCCTTGAAGCACCTCCTGCATGCCCAGGCTGTACTGGCTCTTCCTTTACGACCGTCCGTAGAGTGACCACCCCCACCTCACAAAGGCAGGTAACAAGGCCTGAAGGGGGAGGGGGCAGGAAATGACTTTTCTGAAGAGCAGGGCCAGGAGGTGAGCCAGACAGGACTCTCAACGCTATTCTTTCCTACAGCTCTTGGGGCCCCCAAGGCTCTTTATGAAGCATAAACTGGGTAAACCCACATCCAGCTCCCCATCACAAGTTGAGGGGAAGGATGCGACCTCTCCTCTAGGATGGACTTGGCCCCCTCACCTGCATCTCAACGTAGGTGTGGGGCAGGTTGTACTCCGGCGGCAGCTTGCGGTCATTGTTGATAAGGTGGTCCAAGATGGAGGGACTCAGGATGGGCTGCAGCAAGGGAGAGAAGGTGTCAGGAAAGGGCTGGTGGCTGGGACTCTGAGGGTCGCAGCCACCCAAGTTCCACACGTTGAAGGCAAATACCTCGCCTCTCTCAGGACAAAATGAGCTCAGGAACACGGCAGTTTCTAATGAGTCAGTGCGAGTGAGCAAGAGGAGGTGAGAGCAGAATGTTTCAAAGCAAACACACTTCCCCCAGCCCTTTCACAAGTCGTCACTGCTCTCAAGTGCCTCACGCTCGAGAACTCTCCTAGTGCTGCTAACCGTAATGTTGACTTGAATGACAAATGTCCTTTCGAGTGTCTTTTTCTTCCCTTAGTTGTCTCAGAGGCTTTTAAAACTTCACTAAGATAATTACTTTGGTCCAGAAACAACGATTAGTGTGAAAGTTGGCGAGGATTTAAAAATTACATCCGTGGGTGTAAAACAGTCAGTAGTGAATGAGTTCATCACCTTGTCTCTAAGGAACACTCCATCTCAAAGGGTTTTGAGAAGTCTTCTTGACTTCTTACAGCCATGAGTGGAATTCTTTAGGTAAGAGGCTCTCCCACTGCTCGCTTTCTTGGACTCCCAATGCTGCGTGCTCTATTCTGCCTTAACTCCTGTCCGTTCCACATGGGTCCCGGACCCAGCTTACAGCGCCTCAGTTGGTCTCTAGCACAGAGACGAGCCCCTGCACAGGGCCTGGCTCAGATCTCATGCCGCATTTGTAGGTTTTCCACTCTCTGCGTCATCAATGCCTATGAGGACTTGAACTCTGTTCCATCAACACTCAGTGAGCACCAAGCATGGGCCAGGCCCTGACCAGCAAGCTGCTCCCTGAAGAGCACCCGGCAGGTGGGGAGGGGGAGCCCTCCACATGCAGGGGGCTGTGACAGAGCAGTGCTGTGATGGAAGGTGCATGCGGCACTGGCGGGTGCTCAGAGGAGGGAGGAAGTCCTCTGGGAGGAGAAGACACTAGCCAGGCAAAAAGGCAGGGGAGAGAGAACTTCTCACGATCATGATATCACCAGCTAAGAGGAGTAAGTATGTACTTCATGTCCGGCACTGTCATTAGGACTTTACTCGTCTTCGCTCACTGAAGCCTTACATAACCCTACCCGGTAGGCAATAGTATTCTTCCCACTTAAGAAAACTGGGGAACAGGCAGTTTCAGATAAAGGGAACAGGCTGGGGACACCCCAGAAGGAGAGAGAGATCATGACCTTGTGGTGTGTGTGGTGGAGCTAGACACGCAGCAGAGAGGGCAGGCTAGAGTCCGAGAGAGGAAGCTCCACAAGCCTTGAACACCATGCTAGGGACGGGGACTCTGCCTGAGGTCAAGGGAGAAGATGAGGAAAACCACCAGTCACACACATGACAGGTCAGCTCGAATGACAGTGACGGGCCTGAACACTATGGGACAGGTCCAATGCCAAGCACTCCGCTGGACTGTCCTACTAAATTCCTGCAATGACCTAGGAGGCTGAGAACAAACTATCATCCCCTTTTATAGACAAAGCAACTGAGGTCTAAGTGGGTAGACACATGGTTCAAGTCACCCAGCCCGTAAGAATTAAAGGCCAAATCTGGACATACACAGACCGACTTCAGGGCCCACACATTTAACCACTCTGCTAGAAGATTCTTTAGGCTACTGTGTACAGGATGGATGGGAGGGTGGGGAGGGAAACATGAAAAGAGACTAAAGCCCAAGAAAAGACATGAATCATTCTGGGATAAAGCTGAATGCGGAGGTTGGAGGTTGGCACCTGTGTGTCCAGGAAAACGATCCGCTCTTGGGTAATAAAGAAGTCGATGCCACTGGTCTGGTTGCCCCCACGTTCCTTCATTTCAGCACTCTGGGCCCGGAAAACATATGCCCTGTGGAGAGGGGCAGGCGGGGTGTGTTAGAGGTCTGGTTCTTAGCCTTCGACGCCTCTGGAGCACGACGCTGCGAAAGGAACGTGTGAGTGATGGTGCCCTGCCTTTCCACAAAGCCTTCCATCTGTGGCCCCTGCCGTCTGGGGGCTTACATTTTATTCCGCATGACTTTACCCTCACTGTTAAGATCTGTCCACCACTGAATGAAGTCAGTAGCCTGAGGTATTTAAGAGCAGGGACTTTGCTCGACTGCTGGGATTTCCAGTGCCAGCTCTGCCTCTTCCTGGCTAGGTGGCTTTGGGCAAGTCCTTCATCTCTTTCTCCTCTGTTTCCTCACCTATGAACGGGGATAACAACAGTCTCAAAACTCTTGGCGTTATGATGAGGCTAATGTACGGGAAGCCCCTAGGAACGTGCCTGATGCACAGTGATGCGTATCTGGGAGCCATTAACTACCAACTGCACCTGCCACAGGCCAGACGCTGCAGACACAGCACTGAGCCCTCCCCACCCCCAGGACGAGAGGCCATTTGGCTACAGAACTCGGTTCCCAGTTCCTCCCTTGTGAGGAAGTCTCCCTCAGTTCCACCTGCGCTGGACGGTGAGAAGAGACCAAGCAAAGCAGGCAGAGCTGAGCCTTGCCCTAAACCAACTAAACTAACTTGGTCATATTCTGTGGCTCGGACAAAGAGATTTCCTCTTTCCATCTGTAAAATCAGGGTAATGGTACCTAGCTCGCCAAAGGTACTCCCCGCCTCCCTGAGACGCTTAGTATGCAAGGGCCTCCCGCCTCACCAACACCGCCCTGAAGGCCTCGCATGCGCGCAGCAGCGCGGACATCTCTGCTCCCGTGGAGCTCCTGGTCTACCTCTCAAACCAAGAGAAATCAGTAACTTCGAGCGGCAGGAAGAAGAGGTGTGAGGCCTTCTGAGTGGGGGTAACTCAGCTGGTAGAGCTGGGAAGGGATGCCATAAAGACGTGAATGACCACACTGAGAGTCAGAGAGAAGAGAGTTAATTATGCAACTTGAATTAAGTAAAAGGGAAGGTACAGGGGGGATGGAGGATGGAAGCGAAGACGGTCCCAGGCAGAGGACAGGTGGTGTGTATGAGGCATCAAAGCCGAGTACGGTGAGAGCAGAGAACAAGGGGGCTGGGAGCCAGAAGGGGGTATGCAGGCCTGTGAGACACAGTAAGGAGCTGCGGCTTTGGCTAATGAGCCTGGAGAAGCCCTGAAGACGTTTAAGTGGAGAAGTGAAAGGACTGGATGTAGGTTTTAAAAAGCTCCCCCTTGTGCCGTACGCTGAGGACCGTAGTGTGGAAAGAGTAGATGACAACTTACAGGCCCGACACCCTAGGCCTCTCTTACCACTCCCCCCCTTTTTTAAAAGATTTTTTTATTTGACAGGGAGAGAGAGAGAGAGAGCACATGTGCACACAAGCAGGAGGAGGGGGAGAGGGAGATGCAGACTCCCCGTGGGCCTGGGAACCAGACACGGGTCTCCACCCCAGGACCCTAAGATCACGACCCGAGTCAAAGGCAGCACCAGAGCCCCTCCCTTAACCTCTCTGACCAGGTTGCCTGTGACTTCCCATCCTGTTCACTCTGCTCCAGCCCCACGGCCTCCACGCTGTGCTGCACGCACACCAGGCAAGCTCTAGCCCCCGAGGCCAGCTTGTACCACTCCCTGGTTAGAACGCTCTCCCTCCTCCAAGTCTGCTTTTTCTCTATGTCCTGCTTGGGAGGCATCCCCTGACCACTCGAGTTAGGACTGTCATCTATCCCCCATACTACTTCCTTAGAACCCCTTCCCCTGTGATTATCATCTTCTAACATCTCCAAGAACTTATCTGTTTGCTACGGACAGAGGTTTTTGCCAATTTTGTTTGCTGCTGTATGCCCAGCATCCAGAACAGCACCTGGCACATCATTAGCACACGATAAACACTAGCTCAACTGAACTAAAGCAGAGAGACCAGTTAGGGGGCTCTTGGCATCCTCCAGGGGAGGGTCAGGAGACAGGAATGAAGAAGGGAAGAAGCAGATGAGTTCTTAACATAATCCACAGACCCGATGGCAAGAGCTGAAATCAAAATCCACCATGCCACAGGCGGACGTGGCTCAAAAAAGACCAGCTAGGCCTGTAGAATTCTCTCTAGCTCAGGAATCTGAACTCAGAGCTGGGGGGAAATTTCGCTGGCTGGGGGAAGCGGAGATGGAAAGAATGCTATCTGAGAGCTGGGGCTGCTCCCCAGCGGAGCCAAGGTGAGCCGAAGTTACAACTGAGTAAGTTACAAGTTATAAGAGAGGAGATGGCGTGGACTGGGAGGAAGGGCAACCCCACAGCTCTGGTTCTAGTGGATGTATATGCTCACAACAGTGGTTCTTAACTTGTTCTGGGTCTCCCTCAGACCCCTCTAAGATCCAGTGGAAACTGCAGACCCTTTCCTTAAGAAGAAAAGCCTGACTGCCCATACACGTAAAATTCTGCATTTTACTGTTAGGAGGTTCGTGGAACCCCTGATGCCAATCCATGGAATGCAAAGTAGTATCGCCTGTTTCATTAAAAAACCAAACCCCTGTATTTTTTAGACAATCCCAAGTGGCTACTACCCTTTTACCTTCCCAGTTTGAGTCTTCTTTAATCAGACTATGTATGGTCCCTCCTTCCTAGTCCCTGCCTTTCCCCCTTTCCTCCCCTGCCCTCAGTTTTGGTCCCTAGTTCTTAAGCTCCCTCTTCCCCTACATCCTCTCCTGTGATTTCATACTTTACTTTACAATCATGCCATCCTTCTTCAAGAATGCAGAACTGAAGTTGGTTTAGAACCCACGCCCGACATCTGGGTCTCTTTCCCCTTTCTATTTACCATGCCTTATCAACCAATATCCCACAAGCATTTGCTCTGTGTCAGGTTCTTACTAATGTTTGCCTTCCTGATCTCATCCTTCAAAAGCCCACTTTACAGGTGACAAAGTGAGATCTTGGGAGGTGAAGTAACCTGGACAAGGGCAAACAGTTGGTGAGTGGCAGGGCTGAGAGACTGAGGTCAGCCTAAATCTAAAGCTGGGTTCTGTACCATTCCTGGAGCAAGGCAGGGAGGGAGGGAGGGAGAAACAAGATTGGTTTCCCTGGAGCTACACAAAGATTTAGTCCAGCCCCTAATCACCCCCATCTGACAAAGGCATGGAGGCCATGGGAGGTAAAACATTATCTCTAAGTCCTTTTGGCAACACCACTTGCTATACCTAGGCCCACCCTTCCCCATCCCAGGTGGGTGCCCACCTCCCTCCTGGCCTTCCACATCCCTTACCTCTGGTCCTCCTCAGGAGTATTGGCCGACAATAGTGACATGACCATGGACTTGCCTGTCCCCTGGAGGCCCAGGACACCAACCACCAACACGTCAGTCTGATCCAACAGGTACTGTGGGAAGATGAAGGACTGTGACCCTCATAAATGTGTCAGTTGCTGGAGTGGGAGTGAAACTGGGGTGGGGTGGGGTGGGGTGGGGTGGGCAGAGACTTCCAGACAAGGCTGGCCTGATGAAGAAAAACTTCCATGGCTTGAATCCTGAGCTGGGCAAAGAGCCTGTACATGTATGTGGCGGCACAAAGGATAACTCTTGTCAGAGATCCCAAGTAGTAAAGAGCCTGGCATGGTCAAGAAGCTGACAGGAGGGGTGCCTGGGTGGCTCAGTGGGTTAAGCCTCTGCCTTTGGCTCAGGTCATGATCCCAGGGTCCTGGGATCAAGCCCCACATTGGGCTCCGTGCTCAGCGGGGAGCCTGCTTCCCCTCTCTGCCTACTTGTAATCTCTGTCAAATAAATAAAATCTTTAAAAAAAAGAGAGAAGCTGACAGGAGATCAGTGTGGCTGGAACACACTGGCTAAAAGGGGAACCTGACTTTGCTGAAGAGAAGGAGAAGGGTACAGGAATGAAGGACGGGTGGAGGAAGACAGGTCTTGTTACTGAGGGCTACTGGAGCAGACTCCTGCAGGGCTTTCGGCTTAGGGAAGGCCGGGAAAACATATGGAAGCATGAAAAAGGGGAGAGAGTACAGGAAGGGTTGCTCAGTCTGTCCTGGCTCCCGTCTGTGGGATTTAAGGGTCTCGGAAAATCCTGAGGCCTTCACCCCTGGCCCACCAGTGCTGATGCCTTCCACCACCAGGGGGCGTGAGAGGCACTCCTCAAGAAAAACAGGGACGTCCTCAACTGGCTCCTGGGAATCACCTGGAGTTTTTTAAAGGGAAAAAAAAAAAGGCAGCTAATCTCGGGCCTCACCCTAGACACATTAGAGCAGAAAACCTAGGCCTAGCCCAGTTCAGTAAGGCAGACGCTGTCCACACATGGCCATTTAAACTTAAGATTAAACAAAGCTATACTGGCCACATGTGGGGTATGTGGACTTGTAAGTGCCCACGAGCCACACCTAAGAAGAGTGGCTACCACACGAGATGGTGCAGATACACTCTCAACACTGCATAGTGTCCTACCTGAAGAGCAGGCCTGGACACTGGCTTTTGTTCTGTTTTGTTTTAAAGCTCCCCAGTTGGTATCCGTAAGACAGTGGACACAGAAAGGCAGCAAGCCAGGTAAGAGATGGGCCTGGCATGTTGTTTTAGTAACTCCAAGCTGCCAGAGAAGGAAAAGGGACACATCTGGGGGAATCTGGGCAGGGATGGGATGGGAAAAGCAGCAGAAGAGAAGTGAAGCCTGGGAGACCGGAGGCAGGGCAGTCCAGGAATGTGAGGTCTGAGCTAGAGCGGGGGCCACCGTGATGGACAGGGAACCTCTGGGGAGTGAGATTCAAACCAGTTAGCACTGGTACAACATGGGTTTCACTCAGAAATGGAACTGGAGCAGGGTCCAGGAGGCTGCCCTGCTGTGGGATGGCATCTGGGTGATAGTGGGAGTCCCTCCTTGCCAACCAGTAACCAGTGGCAAACCATTTCAGTATTTTAACAACCAGCACAGCCGATCTAGTGGAAGCTGCTGCCATCCAGCCCTGGCTGAGGACTCTGATTCCTTCTGTCTCATTGTTGCAACTGCCGGAAAGCTGGCCAGGCTCGTACTGCCTGCCAAGAGGGTGGCGGTGGGGAGTGGGGTGGATGTGGTGAGATGTGGCACCTAGGGACGCTCAAAGCGCGGAGACACGACGGCCCCCTCAGTACCTCAATGGCGCTGTCACACCAATTCATCTGGTCGTCCACCAGCTTGATGCTGTGCTTCATGCGTTCTGGGGGCAGTAGTTTGGCCTGGCCCACGACCGCTGGAGACGGGGAAAGCAGGAGACAGGATGTGGTGAGGCTCCGTGAGGGCATTCCGGCCCCCAACCAGATCCTGCCCGGCCCCAACTCACGGTCCATGGCTGCTGGTGCGGCAGTGCCCATGCCTCGGTTCTGGATCTGGTACACAGGCTGTGTAGGCCTCTGCCCCTCCTTTTCTCCCTTGGGTGGTGCAGGGGCTGCAGGGGGCGCGGGGGCAGTGCCCTCGGGGGTGGAGGCATTTGTTGCAGCCGCAGGCCCTTTCCCCTCTTCCCGCGGCTTCATGAGGACGATGGGCTTCTCCAGAGGGGCTGGGGCAGGTGGGGCAGCAGGGGCTGCTGGAGGTGGTGGCTGCTTTGACTATGGGAGAGAGAAGTTTCCAGTCAGAGAGAGGGATCCTTGCCCTAACTGCTCCCAGCCTCCCCTTCAGAAGATTCTTCCCCGCTCACCCGCTCTGCTGGAGGTTTTGAGAGGATGATGGGGGTTTTCTGCATGACCGATGAGCTGGTCTCTTCGCTGCCATCCTGTGGTGAGGGAGGGCAGTTACTCAGGAACGGCTCCCCTGGCTCCCCTGGGACACTCCCAAAGGCCGTCACGTGCCAGGTACAATTCTAAAAGCCTTCATATATCAACTTCTCAATTCCACCAACGACCCCGGGAGATAGATACGATTATCCCCATTTTACAAATGAAGAAACTGAGGTCCAGAGAGGTTACTGCCTTGCCCAAGGTCACACAGCCAATAAACAATGGAGTCAGGATTTAAACCCTGGCAGCCTAGCTCCAGAGCTGCACTCCGTGGCCTCTGCCAGACAACAAGCCCAGGCAGAAGGAGCCAGGGCCCAGGAGCTCGATGTGGGTTCAAACTTGGCCCTGCCATTTGCTGGCTGTGTGAACTTGGATAAGGAACAACCCTCACTCCAGACTGCTTCCTCATTTCGCGAACAGGGATAGGAATTTCTTCATGGGACTCCCACAAGATTGAAAGTAGATGAACTTGCAAACAGTCCGCGTGGCAGGAGCTCAGTGCCTGCCGGCTGCGATCCTGCCCGCTCCTCCGCTGATTCCCACACCTTGCCCTTCTTGTGCTTCTTTCGACCCACCCCCGACCGGCCTAAATGGAAAGGGGAGAGATCCGAGTTTGAGTCTTGTTCTTTTCTGGCTCCCTGACAAACCTCAGGAGAGCCATGAACCTTCACCGGGTCTGTTTCTTCACCATATACTGGGGATACTGGCCTATGGTGAGGAACAAACAAAAGGGCACAAAAGTGTTCTAGAAAGAACAGTTATGACAGAACTACAGGAGAGGCCATGGGCCTTCAGAAGGCCAGGGAGGAGGGGAGGATATGTGGGGCCGAGGCTGTGAGGGCAGCGAGAAGATGGTGGACAGGAGATGTACTCAGGAGGCACAATGTCCAGCCAGGGTGTCGGACTGGCTTGGGGAGGGGGTGTCCAGCCAGGATGAGGCCCGATGGGCTGTCACGGATACTGGGAGAAGGAGAAATGGGAGGGAGCTGCTGAGATCAGCAGGGGACACAGAGGATGTGAGGAGTCCACTGACCAGTCAATGCCAAAGTCAGAGACAGACCAGAGACTCTGGAGTTGCTTATCCCCCTAGGAAGATGGTAACGTTCCCCAGGATATGTGTGGAAGGAAGAGAGACGCTCTGTTCTCTCCTGTGCTGCAATTCAAGGGAAGGAACAAGCAAGAGCTGAGCTTACTGTGAAGAAATTATTCTTCATGTTTGCAGTTTTATGGTTCAGAAACTGGTCCCAATTGCCCCTTTCTTCCCTCCCCTCCCCACCCAACCCAAACCTCTCAAAGGTGGAGAAAGAACCTCAGTGGGGAGCAGCTTCTGGCAGTGACTCACCTAAGCACACGAGGGGAGCAAGGCAGGACTTGCACCTGTGCCAAGGCTCTGTATTCCCAGCCCAGGACACTCGAGCAGAGAGAACAGGCTGGGCTTGGGCTCAGCTAGATCTGGCCTTGAGTTCTGGCCCCAAAGCTTACTGGCTGTGACTTTGGGTTAGGTCTCTTCTCCTCTGAGACTCATTTTCTTCATTAGTGAAAATCAAACCTAGGTTCTATTTCATGCGGGTAGCTCTAAGGGTTCAGGGAGACCCCAAAGGATGTTAAAGCACTTTGCGCAGCACCAGCATACCACATGCTGCCCAACACAGTGACAGCTGCTATTGTTAGGGGGCGCCTGGGTGGCTCTGTTGGTCAAGCATCCACCTCTAGATTTTGCCTCAGGTCATGATCTCGGGGTCATGGGATAAAGCCCTGCATCAGGCTCTATGCTCAGCGCAGAGTCTGTTTGTCTCTCTTCTCCCTCCAACAACCTGCACCTGTGCTCTCTCAAAAAAATAAATATCTTAAAAAAACAAACCAAAAACCCCAAACAGCTGCTGCTGCGATACAACTCTTTAAAACACGAGCTTATGGCACCTCTCAGCTCAAACTCTCCAATGTCAGTTTCATTTGGCAAAATCCAAAGTCCTTTCCCAGGTCTCTCAGGTGATCTCCTATCACCTTTCATTCTTCACCCACTGCAGCCACACTGGCTTCCTGGCTGCTCCCGGAATACACCACACTTAAGGCTCAGGGCCTTCACATTTGCTCTTCAGATTTCGTTATGATGTATTTCCTCACCTCTTCAGGGAGGCCCTCGCTGTCCACTTCATCTACGACAGCCACCTCTGTCTCTCTCTGCCATTACTCCAAGTTTTGTTCACAGAGCCTCAGCATCTAGATTAGTGCCTGGCACATGGCAGGTGCTTAAAAAACATTTGTGCAACGAGTGGATACATGATGTTGCCCTTGGGCCCACTCACTCACCCGTCTCTCTCTCTCCCATGGGGCAATGTAGTCCCTCTCCCGACCACCAGGCCCAGAGAGGTTCTGGGGGCCACCAGGGCCAGGCTCCTTCCACCGTCGCCGCCTCTCTATCCCATAGAGCCCAGGCTGACTGTGGCCAGACTCAGACATGGTTGCCTAAAGAAAGAAAGAGGTTGATTTCAGGGTAAAGAGACGCTCTGCCATCTGTCTGGCTCACTCTGGACTGTAAGAAGGCACTTTGTTTTCAGAGACCTCTGTGGCTGTGGCAGTGACTGCCAGCTGCCTCTCAGGATCTACTCTTTTCTCACTTCTTCCAAAAAATATAAAACTCTCAGTTCTGAGCAGGGCACTTGGCTGTCCAGAACACACTTCTCAGCGTAATTTCCAGGTAGGTGGTCATGTGACCAAGTTCTTTCTGGCACTGGTATGACACCAGAAGTGTGTTTTGGCAGCTTTCAGAAACTTTCCTTCACAGACAACGGCACATGCCTTTTGCCCTCCTTCTAGCTGAAAATGTGATGTGCAGGCTGGAGCTCAAGCAGCTACCTTGGGCTGGAAGGAAGGAGAGAAGGCATGGTAGAAAAAGATTCAGAGATCCCCTATTAACCTTATATTGTCTACTTCTGGATGCAGTGAGAAACAAATATACTTCTCTTACCTGTAGCCAAAACTATTCCCAACTATTAATCACTTTGCCCCAACATAAGCACAACTCACAGGGGAAGGGTCACGTAAAAATGGGACAAAGATCCCAAACTGCAGCAAAACATTTCCTTACACATCAGTAACATGATCCTCACTCTGACAACTACTGTTTTGATTATGAAATACTGGCATACACGGGGCACTCAAGGGCCTAATTTCATCTGGTGTCTCATCTGGCATCAGTCTGTTTACCTTCCATTTCTGATGGTCAGCTATCCCTCACACTCCAAGGTCTCACCAGTGGTTAATCTAAGGTGTTATAAAATGTACTGCTACCCATATGATCCACCCTACCATTTAACGAACTTTATAGGTTCCTCTAGGGAGTTTCCCCAGCTGTTTACCAGACTTAACAGTCTGTTTGCAAGACTGTAAGACCATCTACTATTGAGCTCACCGATCAAGCTGGCAAACTGTAGCCTATGGACCAAATCAGGGCTGCCTTCTGCTTTTGTAAATATGTTTTACTGGAACACAGCCACGCCCATCAATCTATAAACTGTTTATAGTTGCCTTCTTGATAGAATGGTAGAGCTGAGTAACTGAGACAGAGACACTATGGCCTGCAGCATCTCTGGCCCTTTATGGTTTGCTGACCCTTGCTTAGTGCTTAAGTGCCTGTGAAATCATTCTGCGAATCCCCCCTCCCACCCAAGCAAACAGTGACTAACTGGGCCCAGTGCCGGATTCTTTCTCCAGAACTGCAGTGTTTACAGGATGTGGGAGCAATTTTGCTAGCCAGGTGGGGCTTATCTAGCTCCTTTCTCCAAGTGCCTTCTCTGCCTGCCACAAACAGCTCTAGACGGCCTTGGGAGACAGGAGGGCAAGGCCTGTTTACACACGCTTATGGAAAACGATCCACTCAGCACTTCAATGACTGTTTACAGTCTTGGAGGGAGATTCCCTCAGAAATCGGAACTCCTGCCTTCCTTGCAATTAAGTGTTGGTTTACACATTATTCCGGAGACAGCGCCACTCCCCCACCCAGTGCTTAAGTGTCTCTCTTCTTTCCTCAATGGGGATTCTATCCCAGTGCTCCAGCGTCCGTTTAACCAACCACAGGACCCTCTTCCCAGACTAAGTGTCCTCTCCCACGTTATTCTGGGAACTTCCATGGTACCTGCGTCTGCTTGACAGCTCTTTGGGGGAGCTCCCCAGAATTTGAGTCCACCTACATGCAATGTGGGGACCCCCAATATTTCCAGGCTCCTTTGAGGATTCTCCCAAAATGCCTGAAGCCAGTCTGTGTTCACAGGACTCTGACGGACACCTCGCAGATGCCAGGAATCTAACTAGACATTCTCCGGGCAGCTTCGTCAGCACTAGTGCATTTCTCCACATGACCCTTTCCGGGACTCTCCCAGAACCCAAGTGTCTATCGGCAAACTCCTAATTCCTAACCCCATATTTATGCCCGCCCACCCCCCGAACCTAAGGGCCGATTCACACTATTTTTCTGAGGGCTCTCTGACACTCAAACACGTATATTTACAAGTTTGTATACGGGGTACCCCCCCCCCAAGAACTTATGAGTCTATCGATTACTCAGAGGGCATCCCCCTTAATTAGGCACCTGCTTGCAAGCCTCTTATGGGGAACCCTACAACTTAAGTTTCTTTTTACACAGTATTTGGAGGACCTCCTGGGCATATAGGGTCTGTTTGCAGACCCTCTGGCGAGCGTTTTCCCAAAACTTAAGTTTCTCTTTACACGTTCTCGTTGGGACCTTTGCAATACTTAGACCCTCCCAGAACCCAAGCTCCTATTTACAGATTACTTATCGGTCTCCACCCCAAGCCCGCAAGCCCGGTATTTTAACGGCCGCTCCCCCCTCCCTACTCAAGTTACGCGAACCCGCCAGCCGTCCCAGCGACTGTTTAACGGTCGGAAGGGGGGCGGGGCCCCGAAATGCGCCCCGCGCCCCGCCCCCTGCCGGCGCACGAGCCTCGCGCGGGCTGGAAGGACCCTTACCTAAGGCGGCTGCTGATTGGCTCTTGGGGCGCAGCGCTACGCGCGCTTTCCGTGACGGGGCTGGTGGGGGGAGGTTCCACCACAAGCCACGGGCTTGTAAATGGCGTCTGGGGGACAAGGAGCGTGGGGTAGACCGAGAGAGCAGGTACCGGTCACTCCGGAACCGGTCTAGGAACCCCGGAAGCGGCCCCCTGGGGAACGCGGGGCCGAAAGAGGAAGAGGAGGAAGTAGCGCGGGACGGAGCTTAAAGCAGGACCCGCGGGGTGTCGGCTTGGCGCATGCGCTGAGGGCTAGGCGCGGGAGAACTGAGCGTCAGCCCTGGGCTGAGCATGCGTCGATGGACGTGGCTGGCCTCAGCGCGCATGCGGATGAAGGAAGGGAAGGAGGGAGAACACCGCGGTTCCGCCTTAGTGCGCGTGCGCATTTGTGGGGCGGCCCCTCTGTGGGTGTCTAACACCGAGGGAGAGAGGGCGGTTACTGGGATAAGCAGGTTCGAGTCCCGCCTCTTCAGTGGCCTAGGGGTTCAGTGGGGGTGGGGCGGAGGGGAGGAATTTCAAGGTCCTGGGCCGATAAATGAGAACACAGGAATGAATCGAAACTGGCGTGAGCGCTGGAGGCTTCCCGCTTTGTGATGGGAGGCAGATTAAATCACACATGGAAAGGACCCAGGTCCGGCTGGACCTTGAAGCACGGCCAAGAGCACCCCAAGCACAGGGAAAGGTTTAGACGGTCTCGCATTCAGAGATCCCCCGGGGTGGAAGGTGAGGCAGCACCGATGGGCAGCTCAGATTCTGAAGGGATTTCGGGGCAGGGTCTGTTGGGAGATGGGGACTGTGGGGAACCTTGTGGCGGCCGCAGCAGAGCAGGAGCCCAGGACTAAAGATCGAAAATTCAAGACTAGCCCGTGGCAGAAGCCCCTGCGCGCGGCCCGCGGAGAGCGCATGCGCAGCGTCTCAGCGCGGGCGGGAGGTTACCGGGGAGGAAAGTTCGCTCCAGAGGAGAGTGATTCATACGTATGTCGGCGACTGGGGGGAATTTACCACTTTTCATTTGAAATCTCAAAGCGTTTTCCTTATTTCTGTTTGAACAGGGAATACAAGTACATGCTGACGGGTTTCAAGCAGCCAATGGGGTACATAATAAAAATAAGTCTCTACTCTGGATCCCATATAACGGTACTAAAGCACCGGCTCCCGGTATCCTTCTGGAACTCCTGTTAAAGCATTGGCGTTAAGAGCTTGAGTTCCCATAAATGGGTGTTCACATATATGGCAGCCGACCTTAACCCTGTCTGCCCGTGTCTAAAATGAAGCTGGCATCAGAGTTACATGGATGAAAGTTCCCAGAACAGTGCCTCGTGCATAGTAGCTCTGTGCATCATGTTTTGTGGTTTACGATGGGAATGATAGTGACGGATTCTGAACTGCCCTCTCCCCTCCAGGCCTCATCCCTGCGGCTATTTTCTCAGCACCTGTGCCAGGTGGAACTGTCTCCAGGCTGCCACAGGCTGGTTGAAAACACCAGTCACTTAAGGCGAGAGCCCTGTATAATGATTCTCCAAAGACTGTTTCCCAGAGACACACATGACAATCAGGCCGTCTGCATTCTGTCAGTCAGTGTCCCTCTTTAGCATCTTCACCTCAGTTAGATGAGTACCAGTTTTTCTTTCTTTTCTTTTTTTTTTTTTTAAGATTTTATTTATTTATTTGATAGAGATCACAAGTAGGCAGAGAGAGAGGAAGGGAAGCAGGCTCCCTGCTGAGCAGAGAGCCCAACGCCAGACTTCATCTCAGGACTCTGGGATCATGACCTGAGCAGAAGGCGGAGGCTTTAACCCACTGAGCCACCCAGGCACCCCTGGTGATTACCAGTCTTTCTTAACTAAATTTCTCAATACCAGAACACCCTCCATGCCGGTTTCACAGCTGAGCAGCCCTCAGGTGGAAATGACTTAAAAAGGAAAAAGAATGGCACTGACATTGGGCCTACTGTGTACCAGGCTGTGTTTTATATACATCACTACAACCTTTGCCTTCCCCATTTAACAGATGCAGAAAATGAGTCCGAAAGAGAAGATCCTTACAGAAGTCCACTAGCCAGGAAGCAGCAGGGCCTGGATTCAAATGCAAGCCTGTCTCACCACAGAGAAAGCCCACATTTTTCCCCCTGACAACCGGCAGCCTGCCTAGTGGTGAGTCAGTGGTGCAAACAAGCACCCAGAGACCTGCCTTTTTTTTATATTAGTGACATGGTTGTGTGGATGTACCATGCTTTAACCATTTCCCTATTGATAAACATTTAGGCCGTTTCTGAACTTTGGCTCTCACATTTGCTGCAGTTAATATTGTTGTACCTCTGATGGTATGCATATGGTAGTATTATCAGTGATCTCTTGTTTGAAAGTGGAATTGCTGGGTCTGGGCTACAAGCTTGGGAATGTTGAGAGCCATTGCCAAAGGATCTATGTGTTTCTTCATTCACTTCTCTGTTCATTTTATTCATCCATCTACTGAATGAATTATGGAAGTCTAGTCAGCTGCCAAGCATGGCTGTAGGCCAGAGATCCTACAGTGAATAGGAGAGAGCACCTGCCCTCTAACAGATATTCTAGTAAAGCAGATGATGTCAGGTAGAAGAGACTTGGAAGGAAAAGTCAGGGTAAGGAAATTTCGAGTGACAGGGGTCAGAGAGTGACAGGTGGTCAGAGAGGGCTCTCTGAAGAGATGAATTTGAGCAGAGGCCTGAAAAAAGGTAAGGAAATGAGCCATGTGCAGATGCTGAAAAACAGTCAGTGGAAAGACCACTGGAGGAAGCAGGAGTGGAGCCAGCTGTTGAGAGATTGTCAAGGTGACCAGGTGACTAGAGCGGAGCCGGGGGAAGAGAGGAAGGGTTGTTTAGGAATGGAGCTATGGAGAGGGGCCAGGTTACACCGGGTCTTGTAGGCCATGGTAAGGGCTTTAGAAGTTACTTTCCAAGTGACAGGAAGCCATTAGAGGGCCGCGAGCAAGGACCAGCATGTTGGAATGTTTGTTGTATGAAAATTTCTCTAGTGAACACACCGAATTAATGACAGTGGTTGCTTGTGGGGAGGAGGGTCATAGACCCGTGGATCAGAGTTGTGAGGGCGACTGCTTAAGACTTCTGCATTTATGAGCCATGTGACTGTTTATGCACAAAATGGTTAAAGCAGTGCTGGTTGCTGTGGGGAGGATGGCCTGCAGCTGGGCAGGCGTGGACAAAGGCCATGAGGAAACCCATGTCCCTGCCTGGACGGGAGATGATGGTGACTCAGGATCAGGATTGTGTGAGAGGAAGCATGAATCAGGGATGACTTAAAAGTTATCCTAAAGGTTTCTGGTTTGAGCAACTGGATGAAGAGTGATGCTCTTTTATGAGGATGGGTTAAGAGTCATCTTGATGGGAAACTGGCAAGCTTTGAAGTTACCCTGAGATACTCCCTAGGTATCAAGTAAGGAGTGACAGTTTGGGGGAGAAGCTAGGATTTGTAGATACACAGTGTTTACTGACTTGATGAAATTGTATTCTGTTAAAAATTTTTTTTGCTCTATGAAAATTTAAAAGCAAACACAAAAGTATTGTGGTGAATTCTCACATACCCGTCACTCAATATCGATAGTCATTTATGTTCCATTTCTGTTGTTCTATTTTCCCCCCTCCCACACATAAGCACAGTTTTTACTTGGAGTTTCCTTACTTTTTTAAAGCAAGTCTCAGATGTCCTGTAATTTTATTTTTATTTATTTATTTACTTTTAAGATTTTATTTATTTGGGGTGCCTGGGTGGCCCAGTGGGTTAAAGCCTCTGCCTTCGGCTCAGGTCATGATCTCAGGGTCCTGGGATCGAGCCCCGCATTGGACTTTCTGCTCCACAGGGAGCCTGCTTCCTCCTCTCTCTCTGCCTGCCTCTCTGCCTACTTGTGATCTCTGTCTGTCAAATTAAAAAAAAAATTTTTTTTAAATTATTTATTTGACACAGAGAGAGAGATCACAAGTAGGCAGAGAGGCAGACAGAGAGTGGGGGGGAAGCGGGCTCTCTGCTCAGCAGGGAGCCCAATTCTGGACTTGATTCCAGGACCCTGAGATCATGACCTGAGCTGAAGGCAGAGGCTTAACCCCATGATCCACCCTGGCGCCCTGTCCTGTCATTTTATTAGCAGGTCTACAAGTATGCTCCATTTGGAGCTTTTAGTGTGTAGATGGTACTTAAAGCCCTGGAGTTGGCCGAAACCATCCAGGTCGAGTGAGTAGACAGAGCAGAGATTAGGTCCTGGGCCTCTCGCATCTAGGAATCAGGGGGAGGACCAGCACCCCAGAAAGGGGCTGACAGGGAGTAGGAACGTCAGTAGAAGGGATGACCTGGAGCCAAGGGAACAAAGGGTTCCAAAGAGACGGTGATCAGCTGGGGACCAGAGGTCTGGAGAAGTTGTTAGGGGTAGGTGTGGAGTCCATCATGAAGAAGACATGGCTTTTGGGGCACCTGGGTGGCTCAGTTAGTTAAGCTCTGCCCTCAGCTCAGGTCATGATCCCAGGGCCCTGGCTCCCAGCTCCCTGAGGGGTTCTCCCTCTCCCGATTCTCCCTCTCCCTCTCCTCCCCACCATTTGTGCTCTCTCTTTCTCACTCTGTCTCTCTCAAATAGTAAATAAATAAATATATAATAAAAAAAGAAAAAGCATGCTTTCTTTTTTGTTCCCAAGTCTAACTGTTAATGGAAACTTCTCAATATTGTAATACACATTGTGTGAAGAAAAGTTTATGAGTACTTTTCTTTTTTTTTTTTTAATTTAAAGATTTTATTTATTTATTTAACAGAGAGATCACAAGTAGGCAGAAAGGAGGAAGCAGGCTCCCTGCTGAGCAGAGAGCCCAATGCCATGCGGCTCTATCCCAGGACCTGTGCCGAAGGCAGATGCTTAACTGACTGAGCCACCCAGGCGCCCATGAATACTTTTCCTCAGCTTTTTTTTGATGAGATGGAGCTTAAGTATGATCAAGTGCATAAAAGGCACAGACCTTAAGGGTACAGGTCAGTGAATTTTTACAAATCTGTATACTGATCTAACTACTAACTAGGTCAGGGTAGAGGTCATTTGCAGCACCCCAGAAATTTGTTTGGTGCGTTTTCCTGTCCGTTCCCCTGCCCCACATTGATCTGATTCTGGTCCTAGACAAGTTCTGGCTGCCCTTGAACTTCATATAAATGAAATCTTACAGCAGGTCTCCTGTGTGTCTGGTTTCCTTTGCTTTTTTTGTTGGTGAAAATCTCCCATGTTGTATGAAACGGCAATTGGTTCTGTAAGAACTTACTTTAAAGGACTTCTACCTCCTGATTGTTTTACAATATCTAAAATCTGAACTTGAATCCCAGATGTTTTGTAGTTCAGTGAGTTCATAGTGAACTTTAAACATAACACCGGATCTAAGGTGCTAAAAGTTCTAGTGGGATGTTGTGTTTTTTTGTTTTTTTGTTTTTTAAGATTTTATTTATTTATTTGACAGACAGAGATTACAGGTAGGTAGGGAGGCAGGCAGAGAGAGGGGAGGAACCAGACTCTCTGTGGAGCAGAGAGCAGGGCTCAATCCCAGGACCCTGGGATCACAACCTGAGCCGGGATCACAACCTGAGCCGAAGGCAGAGGCTTTAACCCACTGAGCCACACAGGCACCCCTAGGGGGGTGTTTTTAAGGTGGTAGACGTTTCACCATGTTTGTATGCTTTGGAACGGTCCTTAAGGAGGTAGAGGGTTTGCTGACAGAGGACAGGCGGAGAGAGGAATTAGACTTGAAGTGAAGAGGGGCCTGTTCATCCTGGTAAAAGAAAAAAGAAAGGAAAGCCGTGCCATCTGACATCCCTTCCAGATTGTAAAAACCACTCTCTTGCATTCTTTGTTGGCAGCTATTCCAGTCAGCATAAAAGCTCAAGATGGGTCTACAGTCTGGTGTTGATGTAAATTGTAGGGATTCCTTTGTGAACCATAATGAAGAAGTGGGTAAACGCTGGTGACATTTGTTCTAAGTGGATGGGGCAAGAGGGAGAGGACAGTGGTGGGCAGCTACAGCAAGGAATGTTGGGGAAGAGGAGTCCCTGGCAGGAGCAGGGGATTTTTTTTTTTTTAAGATTTTATTTTATTTTAAGATTCTAGTTATTTATTGGTCAGAGAGAGAGCAGAAGGACGGAGAGCTAAAGGCAGAACAGGCAGAGCAGGCAGAGGTAGAAGCAGGCTCCCTGTTGAGCAATGAGCCGGATGTGGGACTTGATCCCAGGACCCTGGGATCGTGACCTGAGCCGAAGGCACTTAACTGACTGAGCCACGCAGGCGTCCGGATACTGTGATTTGTGTCATGTGTTTGGTATGCATCCCATTTCTGGCTCCTAGTACCTAAAACCATTGGAATTTTCTGTGGTGAGAGCAGGTAGCTGTGTCTTTTGTGATGTTAATGAGGCGGCTTTGGGAAAGTACCCAGGTAAAGTACCGAGGGCTGGGGGCTGACTGCCAGGGACCCAACCTTGTGAATAAAGATTAGAATATCCGGTCTGACCCTTGGCCTTTGGGGGCAGGGAGAGGGGTGTTGAATCAGTTGCCAGTGGCCAGTGATTTTATTAATGATGACTATGTAATGAAGCCTCCATCAGAGGACAAAAACCCTCTCCAAAACCGAAAAGGACAGGGTTGCAAGAGTTTGCAGGTTGGTGCACATGTGGAGATGTGGGGAGAGTGGGGCCCCTGGAGAGGGCATGGTAGCTCCCACCCTTCCCCATACCTTGCCTGCGTGTCTCTTCCCTCTGGCTCTTCCCAAGTTTTATCCTGGCTTATATCCGGTTAATAAAATGTTTCTCTGAGTTCTGAGAGCTGCTCTAGCAAATTAATTCAGCCCAAGGGGGCATTTGTTGGAACCTGCGATCTATAGCTGGTTGGTCAGAAGCACAGGTGTCAACCTGGACTTGCCACTGGCGTCTGAAGATTCAAAGGGGTGCAGTCCTCTAGGACTGAGCTCTTCACCTGTGGACTTGAACTCTGTCTCCATGTAGACAGTGTAGATGAGCTGAAGTGCAGGACACCCAGTGGATGGCTGAGAATTGCTTGGGGTGTGTGCGGGGGGAGCCCACACACTGGAATTGGGTGCAGAATCATTAGCAGCCAGGATGGGGTTGGGGGAGACTGGAAGAAGGGTGGGGCCGGACCCTAAACAGCCCCCCAGGTGAGACCTGTGGGTATAACACGATGTGATACTATTCAGCAGTGAAAAAGTAACTGGACTGGATGGAGCTCATGGCCACTGTGCGGAGCCCAGGAAGCCAGTACACACCAGCATGTAGAGCAGGGTTCAGAGTTGGGCACAAGAGGTCAGGATGGTGGTTACTGGGGAGGGAGGAGGGTAGGGAGGGACGGGACAGCTTTTAGGGGGCCGGAAACTTCTAGCTTGATCTGTGTGGTGGCTGCTCAGGTGAATAAATTTGTAAAAATTCATTGAGGCTGCATTTAAAATGTGTGTGCTTTAAGTAAAATGGGTCTCAATAAAAGAAAAAAAATAAGCTGAGCCAAGGAGCCAAACTTTGACAGAGAGCGGGTGGGAGCCCCGGAAGAGTTTTGGGCCAGGGCCAGACCGGGTCATATCTGAATGTTGGGAGAGTCCTCGGGGTCTGGTGAGGGGGTGCATGAGAGGGGCCAGGGTCTGCCTCAGCCTCAGCTCCTGACTGGCTTTTTAGCCCTGGTAAGCCCCCACCCCACCCCTTTCTGGGCCTCTTTTCCCCATCCAGTCATCTCATGGGCATGGAGGCAAAACAGGCAGGGGAGGGAAGAAGCCCAGAGCACAGTGAGACTGAGCCCCTTGACAGAGCTCTCTGATTCATGCCTACAGTCCCAGCCCCTGGTGCAGGGCCTTCAGGAAGTGCCGATTTTATGAGGTGCAGTGCAGAAACTGCTGGGAGGGGGGCCTCAGGACCGATGCCCCGCTTTGGGGAGCCGGAGCAGGTAGGCGGGGGCAGATGCAAGGTGCTTCAGAGCAAATCTCCCATGTGTTCTCTAAGTTTCTTTCTCGCTCTCTCTCTCTCTTTTTTTTTTTTTTTTAAAAGATTTTATTTATTTATTTGACAGAGACATAGCGAGAGAGGGAAACAAGTGGGCCGGGGGCAGGTTGTGGGAGAGGGAGAAGCAGGCTTCCTGCCCACCAGGGAGCCCGATATGGGGCTCGATCCCAGGACTCTGGGATCTTGATCTGAGCCGAAGGCAGATGCTTAATAACTGAGCCACCCAGGTGCCCTGTTCTCTTAGTTTCTTAGTGAAGAGCCCGTTCTAACCAGTTCCTACCTCGTCT
Organism: Mustela nigripes; assembly: GCF_022355385.1. NCBI lineage: Eukaryota > Metazoa > Chordata > Mammalia > Carnivora > Mustelidae > Mustela > Mustela nigripes. The sequence continues at coordinate 9,413,900 of NC_081573.1, read as the reverse complement.
CAGCAGAAACTACCGTGGTAGAAGGTGAGGAGTTTGGGCCACCCCAGGTCTTCAGTGTTTTCATTCAGTGATCTTCACTGAGGCCCGGCATGTGCCAGCCCTTGACATTGAAGACACAGTAGAGAACAAAAATGAAAATGTGGTGCCGTGATCTCTGAGCTAATGAATGGGCCTGCTGGCTACGTGCTGGGGCTCTGGAGCCAAGCTGCCGGGGTCAGATCCCAGCCCTCCCCGCCCCAGTCTGTACGGTGACTGGGCCGGTTTCTTAAATCTCTCTCTGCCTCAGTTACCTCATACATAAAACGAGGCCACAATACCTACTTCGCCTTCTTTTAGAGATTTTATGAGGTCATTTATATATAAAGGGCTGAGTGTGATGGTGGGCTCGAAAAATATTGTGATAAAGGGGCACCTGGGTGGTTCAGTTCAGTGTCTGCCTTCAGCTCAGGCCCTGTTCCCAGGGTCCTGGGATCGAGCCCCACGGTGGGCTCCCTGCTCAGCAGGGGGCCTGCTTCTCCCTCTCCCTTTGCTGTCTCCCCCCCCCACCCCGCTTATGCTCTCTCTCTCTGTCAAATACATAAAATCTTTAAAAAGAAATACGGTGATGGAGACAAGATTCATGGGACTGTGAGAACTTCAGAAAGGGCTCGCTAGAGAAGGGGATATCCAAGCTGAGGCCTAAAGGAGTGTGCGGGCAGCAGTGGGGTGTGACCAGGGGGAATAAGTTTGGTAGGAGATTGGCAACACTGCGAGGAGGCCTTCCTGCAGGGGGAGGGGTGTTGGAAATGTCATCAGAGATCCCATCTAGTTCCTGTCTCCTCTGCTCTCAGGTGGGCTGGCGTCCAGAGGAAAAGGGCAGTCTATGGCAGTGGGTGGTACAAGCCCCAGTTTAGCTCTCAGGGCGGTGCATGAGACTTGCTGTGGATTTGGAGGGAAATCTAAAGATAGCTCAGCAGAAAAGGATGACTCGAAGCCCGGGCTTCCCCGCAAATCGAAGGAAGCAAGGGTGAATCAGCTTCTCAAAGTATAATGAAGTGGCTGTGGGAAGTGAAACCTCAGTTGGAAGGCCTCAGTCCAAGGCCACTCTGTCTCTGACTCACCTCAGACAGGGCAGAAGGAGGGCTTAGCGCCAGGGCAGGCGGGCTGTGAATCAGGGGCCTGCAGCCAGATTCCCCGGCTCTAGACCGGGCTCCTCTTGAAAGCTCAGTTTCTGCATCTTTACAATGGGGTGGGGCAGGGCGGGAAGTCATCGTGGTGAATTACAGAAGGGAGGCACACAGTAGGACCTTCAGAAGTGCCAGCCCCTTCCCTTTTCCTGTTTGAGTCGTAGCAGATAATGAAATGAGTATGTGGGGTGGTTTGGGGTTCTTGTTAGTCTCCTGATGGGTGAGAAGTCATCTAGGTTCTGGTGAGATGAGTTGGGGGGAGAAGGCAGCAGAAGAAACAGCAGCTGCGTGTTGTGTCTGAAAATCAATAGCAATAATAAAAATGATCAACTGTCTCTTGAGTGTTTGGTTCTTGCTAAATACCCGATCCTCTATACCACTCTGTTGCCGTCTTCACAGCAGTTCCATGGGAAGGTGGACCCATCTCAGAGGTGAGGTAAATTGTTCAGAGAGGTGAAGCCACTTGCCCAGAGTCACACAGCCAGTGGATGGCAGAGTTAGGCTTTGGACCCTGAACCAAAGCCTGGGTTTGAAGCCCTTGCTCTTAGCCTCATATCTGTAGGGTGGGGGCTGTTGAGGGCTTCATGGCCTAGTTGTGGCCTATGGAGCTGGGAGGAGACTTGGAGTAGGTGTCTGCTTTATAGATTGGGAGATGGACAGGGCAAAGGCCTTACGCTAGATGACCTGCCTGTCGGGAATGTACATATGTTTAGAAAGAAATAGCAGCTCCTTCTGGCTTTGTTGAACATTTATTACAAAGTTAAGAGCAGAGACTGGTGAGCTGTACCCCCCACCCCCCTTCTCTGCACCAGATATTCTCTGCAGCTCTAGCAAACTGTGTCCTCCCGGACCTCCCGCCAGGGGGCGCTGCCTCCCGCCACCTCAACCTCAGGCCTGGTTCCATTAGCTTGGCAATTCCGTGGTCACTAAGGCATCCCAGGATCTTGGACTCTGGGACCCAGGAGTCTCAGCCCCCAGGCACCTCCACTTCTAACTGAAAGCTGGAGGCCATCCATAGCAGCATAGTAAGGATGTTTCTGTCCAGGGTATGTGGGATAGTAGTGAGACCATTTTCCCTTTTGGGGCAGGGGTTTGGGTGTATGTGGCCACAGCCTTTCTCCTTGAGCCAGTGTCTCCTCAGTCAGTCAGGGAGTGAGACCACCCTAAGGTGGGGCCCCTTTGGTCCTTGCACTTGAGGTGCTTTATTCATAGGGCTGGGTCAGGAGTAGCAGGGACAGTGTCCTCCACCTCAATCCTGGGGAAAGTAGCGTGGTTCTTCCTCCATGGGTCCTGGGGAGACAAGCAGAGAGATGGATAGATAGGCCGGAAACCAGAGGGAGGGAGAGCAAGAGCAGGGACACTGAGGTGGAGACAGACAGACACCAGTGGACTAAGGGGGAAGAAAGAGGGTGGGTGTATCTGCCACCAAGAGACCAGGCATCTGGACAGAAACTAGGAACATGCCCAGAAACAGGCATGGAAGGGAGAGGGTATTGAGGGTCAGCCAAGGGGAGAAAGAATGTCTCCTTCCTCCCAGGACTGCCAGTCCAGCCCCAAACTTGAGTCCTCTCCTCCAGATAGGCAGAGCAGAAGAGAAGGAGTAGCAAGGCCATCCCCTAGTCCTTTGGCCACGAGCGGAGCTATCTACAGGCACCGTTTCTCCAGGATGTTTTCCTGCCCGAGTCCCAGCTGCCTCACCAGCTACGTGGCCTCCTGGCTTGGTTCTGGAAGCTGCCTCGACCCCAGGGCAGTGCTAAGCAGCTCAGTCAGCGTGTCCAGCTTCCCTGCCAGGGCGTCCATCCGCTTCTCCAGGGCCTGATGTGAGCTGCTCAGACCCAGCTGCAAGTCACACAGGATCATGTGCATCTGGGCAGAGAAGAGGGGGTGGGAGGTAGCAGCAGGCTGCGCTCGACTTCCTCCTCACCCCAGCTGCCTGGCTCAGTGCTTTTCACACATGGTGTAAATCCTCTTAAAAGCCTGGGGAGTGAGGATTCCATTCCCATTTTTCACAACTACGGAAATGGGCCTGGAACAGTTAAATGACATGCCCAAGGCGGCTCCTCCGGTGAGGCCTAGCGTTTGTGGAACTGATGAACGACTTCAGGATCCACATAGCCCTTTCATCGGCTTCTCGGACTAGGAGCCACAGCTTTATGAGAATTCTCGAACTCTCAGTTTTTGGCTGGATAATCTTCAGAAATTATGACCTGCCAGTTCTGGCAGATCTAGGCCCCCACCTCCTCCCTGAGACCTGCCATGCAGTTTAGGGGCCCTGCATCTGTGACTGCTTGCCATGGCCTTGGTGCCAAGGGCCACTGTTTGAATTGTCTTGGGCTAATAAGAAAAAGCAAAGGCGGCTTAATAAGCAAAAGGTGCTGTGAGCCAAGCCAAGGGGTGTGACGTTACCGTCCCCAAGCGCTGGCGAGTCCGGTGGTCCCAGCCGGAGAATGACAAGCTGAGTCAGCCCCGTGGCCCTGGGCCCCTCTTCGCAATAGCAGCAGAGATTGCCTTTTACTGAAACAATGTACCCTGTCTGTGTCAGAGTTGTTAATTTGTGTTTTATTGGTCTTGCCATTTGTGTTTGAACTTGGTTTGTATATTTGCTTTGGTTTTATTGCTGTCTAAGAGTCATAGTTGGAAGGAATTTTGTATCCGTCCACATTAACTCGACAATAAAAATAATATAAAACCAAACACTAAAGTTCTTTGTGTGATTTCTTTTTCTAAGGTTAAAAGGGATCGGTCCCCTCCATGAGTTTAAGAAACTGTCCTATCATTCATTCAACCACAAACCTTTGTTGAACACGTGTGTGTTTGCCAGACCCCTGCCAGTGTTCATTATGCTGGGGCCGGATGTCCCTGCCAGCTGCCCTGGCCTCCCTTTTCTTCCAGACCCTTCCTCCCACAGGGTCCTGGTACCTTGGAGATGTCCACCATGGAGTTCACTTGTTCCCGGAGCTTTCTGTGTTTCAGTCGTACCTGGCGGAACCTGTGGGAAGAAGCCAGAGGTCAGAAGTGATCCCAGCTCGGGGATGGGCTAAGCGGAGGAGAGACTCACATAGATATGGTCCGGTGAGGAAGGGTTGCCAGAGCTGAAACCCCCCTAAGCCCATCTCTTAGGTAGAGCCCCAGGTATCCTGACTGCACCCCCATACAGATTGGCGCGGACCCACAGACACAGACGCACAGGACAAGCCATCACAGAGTCACTGTGAGGTCTAGGTGGACATCTGTTCAGCGGGCCTGCACACCAGTGTCCCAGCCTGGCCGCACACGCACATTCGTTGCCACACACCATATGGAAGGGAGGTGATGCGCACAGAAGGAGGCCCTCACCTGTTGATGGCGGCCAGCAGCCTGCGCTGGTGCCTGCGGGCAGCCCCGCGCTCCTTCCTGCGTGTGTGTTTGTAAAACATCCAGGCCTCTTGCAGCACTCGAGCAGCTGATTCCTTCATCTGGGGGTGGGCACAGTGTCAGTGGAGGCAGACCCCTAGGGCTCTGGGAGGAGGAGGGGGTGGCATCTGGACTCCTGGGTCTGAGGGAGGCGGGTGCCTTGGGTGCCATGTGCCCATCCTCACCTCTTTGGCATACTGGATGTCCATCATAAAGTTGTGCACGTGCTTCTCTGCCTTATTAAACTCCAGCTTCCGGGCCACCACGGCCACCAGCAGGGCTGTGCAGCAGACCCCCTGTGGGCACAGCAGACACTATGATGGAGGGCGGTGGGGCTCTGGGGCCACCAGACTCCCTCCTAGAACCCTCCCAACAGCCACAGAAGGCAGGCCAGACCGCCCCGGTGGACAGATGAGCAGGCCCAGAGAGGGGAATGGGGGTCCCACACACCCCCGAGGGGGTGGAGCCAGGATCAGAGGTCATGTGTCTGAGTCCCACTTGTGGATGTAGTGTTTATACCACCAGAAAGCTCTTGTTAAAGGTATGATTGGAGAAGAGGAGAAGGGCTGATCTTGGGTGAGAGGTAGAGCTTGGGCTCCTGCGAGAGCCCTTCCTCCCCACTGCTCACAGCCTGTTGGCCATCAGGTCACCAAAGGTGTCCCTCCCCCTCCTTCTGCCCCTGTGGCTCTTGGCCAGTTCTGGCCCCATCCTTTCCCTCCTGGACCATCTCCTGACCCAGACCCGAAGGAGATCTAACATTATGACCCTGCCCCCTTACCCTACTGCCCCAAACTTTTTACCCTCACTTTCAGAGCCTTCAGACAACTCAGCCTGACCTCAGTCTGCCATAGCTTCTCGAGCATCTTGGACTGAACACTCCCCACTTCTCCCAAGACTTCTGAACCATCAGCTGCTTGGCGCCATCAACAGATTGGCGCGGACCCACAGACACAGACGCACAGGACAAGCCATCACAGAGTCACTGTGAGGTCTAGGTGGACATCTGTTCAGCGGGCCTGCACGCCAGTGTCCCAGCCTGGCCGCACACGCACATTCGTTGCCACACACCATATGGAAGGGAGGTGATGCGCACAGAAGGAGGTGGTACCTGCTGTTCTTCCCTGAGTTACAATGAATTTTCTTCTGAAGTCTTCCCCTTCCCCAGAATGTGTCTCAGCTCAAGAACACTCTGAACAATTTACTGGTTATAAACACCATTTCTAGGAACACTTGTGTTCCAAGGCCAGCTCTGAGCATGTTACTTAATGTCTCGGGGGCTCACTTTCTTCCCTATAAAATGGGCATGCCCTCACAGAATTACTCTGTGGGTTCCTTAAGTGAACACCTGGAAAGGGTTCAGCGCAGAGGCTGGCACAGAGTCTGTACTTGATAAAGTTACTTATGATTATCCCATTGTGTCAGGGAACCTCCCTGCCAGGAACTGAGCTGTGAGCCCAAGTGCGAATCGCCTGATCTCTCTAGGTCTGTTTCTCCTTGTGTCAAATGCGGGAGGAGGTCCCAGGCATCCCTGAGGATCCCTGACCCTTTGGGAGTGTTTCCCTGGCTGAATCTCTGCTCCTCTTTCTTGGTCCCAAAGACTCACTCCTGTGGGGAGGGGATCACACTTGCCCATCACCCCATCCATGACCAGTGGAAATGTAGCATATCTTTTTTGGAACAGCGTCAGGACTGGGGGCCGCAGCCCTGAGTAGGGGGAGCCAAACTGCAAGGGGAGGTGAAGCCAAGGTTTTGGGTGCTGGGTCCTGGACGAGGATAGGGGCTAGGAAGGGGGAGCTGGATTCCTGGGTCTATGAAGGGAAGGTGGTAGATGTCTGGTTTCAGGAGGAGACCAACTCTGGGGAGCCTCTGCCACATCCTTGACATGAGCTAGGGTGGGCAGCTGGATGCTTGCGGCTAGTTACAAATAACAGCCTTCCGACCCCCACCCCTTGACCCATTTACCAAGAATTTCCTATGTGCTGGGTGCTGAGACCCTGTGTGTGGTTTAACTCATCTCAGGAACCCCAGAAGGAATACATTAGTACCAGCATCCCCATTTTATTATAGGCTTAATCCCAGCTTGGAAGTGGCAGAAGCAGGATCTGAAGACAGGCAGCCTGACCCCACAGGCAGGCTTTGGATGAAGCCCTATGGAGGCTGGAGACTAGGTTCCCGTGTCCTGGAGAAGCTGGGAAACCAAGGGCCTGTGTCCTAGACTGAGAGGGTAAGGGCATGAGGAGGAGGGTGTCTTCATGAGGATCAGGGTGGATTCCTGGATTCTGGAAGGAAATGGGGTTGGGAAGTCAGGGGCCTGTGTTTTCCAGGATGGTGAGGTCTAGGGTCCTAAGTTCCAAGGAGAACAAGGATTTAGGGGATGGGTTCCTGGATTTTGAAAGGAAATGGGGCTGTGGGTGTCCAGATACCCAAGTTCCTTGGGGGGTGGTGTCCTTGAGCCCCTTTGTTGGCTCCATGATTTCTTTGGGCCCAAGAGATAAGCAGTTGGGGGAAGGGGTAGGGTCCTGTAGGGGGCTGTACTCACCATGACTCCAGTGCAGAGACAAACAATCTTGCCCCACATGGTGCCTGGCACCACATCTCCATAGCCAATGGTCAGGAATGTGATGGGGATCAGCCATAGTGTGTCTGAAAGGTGTCCGGTGGCATTAACGGCCTGCCTGTGGGGAAGGATGGGTTAGTTCTAAAACCCTACCCCAGGGCTTCCCTTGATGTCTGATATTCTCCTTCCTCACACACCCACAGTCCCCAGAAGCATTCAGAGAAAAAGTCTGTAAATTCTGGGCTTTGGAGAGCCTGCCTGGCTTCCTCTCTGCTGTGCAAGCTGGGCAAAATGTGCTCAGCCTCTCCGGGCTGTGGTATTTGAACCTGGATTCAGCCAGTTCCAAGGCTTGTTTGGTTTTCGTTAGGTTTCCAGGACTGCTGCTTTCTGAGCAGGTTGAGAGGTTGAGAGGGGACAAAAACCCAGCCCAGAGTCCTCTTGTCACACCCTGGCAGGGATCTGTGTACACACAGAGGAAGGGGTGATTTTTTTCTCTTCTCTTCTCTCTCTCTTTCAGATTTTATTTTTTTTTTTTCAGATTTTATTATTTTTTTAAATTAACCTCTACACCCAACATGGGGTTCTAACTCACAACCCCAAGATTGGGATTCATATACTCCGCCGACTGAGCCAGCCAGGCACCCCAGAGGTGCCTTTTTCTAATGTTCATAAAGATGCTTTATGGCCTACAAGTGGTCCTGTCAAGACTAAAAAGGCAGGATCCTGCCCTCCCTTCCCCCCACTTCATAGAAGGGGACATTTAATTTGAGCCATGGAAGGGACTGAAAATCCTGATTTGTCTAAACTTGAGTCCACAGACCCCTTGTATAAGAGTCAGCAAGGAATGCTTCATTTGTGAGGCCCCAGACATGTCAGACCCACTACACTTGTGTTTGGATGTGGGGACTGAATTTGCACTGTTAAGCCCTACTCCCCTCATCTGGAAGTACATTCAAGTTTGAGGACTTCTGCCTTGGGGTTGAGAAATGTGACCCCCCCTTGCCCACCCTCCCATTTTTCAGACGAGAAACATGGTGGCAGGAAAACAGAGCCTACAAGATGTATCAGTTAAAAATCCTGAAAGAGGGGTACCTGGGTGGCCCAGTGGGTTAAAGCATCTGCCTTCGGCTCAGGTCATGATCGCAGGGTCCTGGGATCTAGCCCCCCGCATCAGGCTCTCTGCTCTGCTCTGCGGGGAGCCTGCTTGCCCCTCTCTCTGTGCCTGTCTCTCTGCCTGCTTATGATCTCTGTCTATCAAATAAATAAATAAAATCTTAGGGAAAAAAAAAAAAAGAATCCCTTGCTAGATGTACTAAACCAGATGTCCCAAACTTGAGCTGGGGTCAGAATGCCTTGTTAAAACAGACTGCTTGGCCCCCACCTGCCAGAGTTTGGGATTTGTTAGGTGTAAGTAGGGCCTGAGAATTTGGATTTGCAGCAGGTTCCCAGGTGATGCTGCCGGTTCTGGAACCACACCTTAAGACCAACTGGCTAAGATTAATGTCACTTTCTTTATCTGTAAGAGAGAGGACCTGAGGCCCAGCTTGCAGTCTGTCCAGTAGGCAGCCTAGAATCCTGCATCCATTCCCTGTAGGAAATTCCCTTCCAGGGCAGCCCCAAATCACCACCGTCCCAGGATGGGGGGGGCACCCCAGTTCATCTGTGCTAATTCAGAAAAGGTGTCCATATCCTCCAAGGAGGCAGTTGCAACCTTTGGCCAGGCCCCAGTACCTGGGTTTAGAGACTGAACAGGTGTCCCGAGACCTAAGACAGGACAGGTGTGGAAGCGGGGGAAGGAAGGGCTTGCTAGGGTCTGTGTGTGTCTGGGGAGACTGGAGGCTGCAAGCGGAGGAAGGGCGGGAGCTGGCCCGTTGGTTCCTCCCTGCCCAGTGGATGAGTGTGGACCCCGGGGGGGGGGGCAGCTGCGGCTGTGAGCGGCTTCTCCAAATGCTCCCCCACCCCTCACCGCAGCACCCTCACCTCTCAGCCACCGACAGCACCCAGGCGGTGGTGAGCCAGAGGCCAAGCGTGAGGCAGAGCAGCAGGCGACCGGGATGCGTGTTCATGTACAGCTTGGCCACGAACCAGTGGCGGAAGCGGACCTGGTTGAGGGCACCGATGCTGCGGTAGGACGCGTTGAGCAAGACGCCGCTGCGCAGGAGGACGGCGCGGGGCACCAGGTAGAGGCGCAGCAGCATGGCCAGCGACAGCAGCGCCTCGCCCTCATCCAGGAAGCCCGGCCAGGACTGCGTTGCCGCGGCCGTGGGCCCGGACCCCAAACCCTGGGCGCACGGCGGACCCTGCACCGGCGCGGGATGCAGCGCGCACACAGCCAGCTCCAGCACGATCTGCGCTGCCTGCCGCCCGGTCAGCGCCACGCGCCAGTCCCGGAGCCCGTTGTCGGTCATGAACAACTGCGGGGAGGGGACAGACGGGGGAGGGGGTCACAAGAAGGTCAGGTGGCCGCCGCCTGCCAGAACCAGGAGATAAGGGGGCCCGTCCACCAGGGTCAGGGTGGGTGGGGTTGGGGAGAGTGGGGAAGGAGTGGGGCTGGACCTTGAAGAGGACCTCTCTCCACTTTCTTCCTAACGCCCTCCCCCTCGGTTTCGGCCCGCTTTCAGAATTTCCTGTGTACCCCCACATTGTTCTATATATTGAAGGTACCCGTGCACAGAGCAGAAAGCCCTGCCTCCTGGGAGCCTACAGTCCTGACGCACGAAGCCATCTCCTCCTGTTTCTGGGGCCAGGGGAGTAACTAACTGAAAACCGCACCCCACTGGCAGTGCAGATAGCCAACATTTACAGGGCACTTTGAATGGGCCAGACACTGCTCTATCTGCTTTACATGTTATGACTCAGGGAATGCTCCCAACACAGTGAAATTGAAAGCATTTTACCCCATTTTACAGGTGCAGAAACTCAGGCCCTGGTCTTTCAGCTGTGGCGGCACAGCTGAGCTACAAATCCAGGCCACTTAACTGTTTGACTAGTGATGATAATGTGTACTTTCTACTGAGCAGGTGCCACAGCGGGGAATGACTACACATGATGGATAACCCCCATTTTGTATACAGAGGTTCTGGGGGAAGGGGTAGAGGCAACAGGATCTAGGGGTGTGGGGGATGGGATGAGGGGAGGGCGCTGGTAGAGAGTTGAGTGTCAGGATGAGACAGGACATGGGAGGGGGGTGATGGGTGGAACGCCCCCCCCCCCACCCCCGGAGTCTAGGGGGTAATTGGCACAGAGGTGGGGAGCTCAGGAGTAGAGAAGGACCCTCAGGCACATGGCCTGGATTTCAGGTTACTTGGAACTGGAGTAGGTGGCGCCCCAGGCAGGGGTGACAGAGATCTGGGGGGCTGGGCCTGGAGTGAGGCTGCCTGGGGGTGGGAGCCCTCAGCATCCATGAGCATGCGAGGGGAGACAGGGCTGCAGGGGAGCATGGGACTGGGTTGCTCCAGGAGGCTCGGTCTGTCTATCTGTGGTTCTTCTCATCTCGGTGGGTGAGGGTGTGGACAAATCTCAGGGTGGAGAAACCTCATTACTCAGACCAGGAGGAGGAGGGTGGAAAGTGTGAACTGACAGGGAGCCGTGGGGGCTGGGGTGGGGGCAAGGAAGGGGCCCAGGGGTGGGGCCTGCCCTACCTGGACCTCTTTGGCGTGAAATGCCACAATAAGACAAAGGAGCAAGAAGGTGGAAATGCTGATGGTGCATTTAACCAGGAACAGGTAGAGCGCCCACTGTTGGAAGGGACAGAAAAAGGGGTAAGATCCTAGGTTCCCAACTGGTCAGTCCCCTCCACCTTCCTCCCATAATGCCATCTCTTCTCAATTCCCTATTTCCTGGCCTCCGCCACCCATTCCTCCTTGCCTGTCCTCCCCCCACCCCCATCCCCACAAAACCTGGTTCCACCCAGTGTCTCAGTTTTGGGGAATTCTCAAAACCATCTGGTCCCCAAGGAAAGTGGTCCCTTCCTTCCCAGCCTGACAACCCCGGCTCAGAGGCCGGTGTGTACCCTCCTCTTCAGCCTTTCTCATAGGATCCACACCTGAGGGGAGACCTTACAACTCACAGCCCTTTTTAATTCCCGCATCCCTCCCCCACCAAAAATAGTTCCTCAGTTAGGGGGTGGGGGAGTGGGGAGGTCTAGAAACAGACATCTGGCCTCGAGAAAGTTCCCCCGACCTTCCCTGACCACACAGCTGGTCCAACCCTAGAAAGCAACCTGCCCTAGAAGACCCTACCACCTCCCCAATTACCCAAGAAGCCTAGAAATGATCACCCAATACTCAAGAAGTGAATGACACCCTCCCACACCCCCACCCCATCCAGGACACTGGGTCCCCGAGACCCCAGTCCCAGCTCTGTGGAATGCCCCTGGGTCCTGGCCCCTGCATCTCCTTCCCCCTGCCCTCTCTCCTGGCTCTAAGCCCAGGGCAGATCTAGCCGGAAGCACATGGCCTCCAGAAACCACGGAGAGACTTTTTTTTTTCCCTCTCTCTTTGTGTGGCAATACCTTGGAGAGATCTAGAATTCTGGAAGAAGAGGTTTAGGGGGGACTGGGACTGCTGGATCCCCTAGGAGGAGTGGGGAGGGGTCCCTGCCTGACAAATGTTGTTGGGGAGGAGGATCCACCTGGGCTCCCCTGCTGAGCTCACCTGTTTCTCCAAAGATGTCTGCCAGCTCCCCCAGCGGGCCAGGGCCCCACCTCTATGCAGGGGAAGAGGGCCAATTTCCTGCCCCAGGGGACCTGCCCCCCCAACCCTCCCCAAACAATGGTGCTGTTGTTCTTAGCCCTCCCCTACCCCCTTATCCTCCTAAGGCTCCCTGGTTCCCTGCCCCTTTCTTTAGTTTGTCACAAACTCCACTCCGCTAGACACACCCCCTGCCCACATGGCACCCCACTTCTACTTTGCTGGTTCCTCTTCCCCCAAACTCCTGACTCAGTCTCTGAAATTTCCCTGTCTCCGGGGATGCTTCTGTTTCGATCTCTGTTTATGTCTGAGGGTCTCCGTTTCTGTCAGACTTTCCATCTTTCTGTGTGTATCTCAACTTGGGGAGCTCTGTCTTTCACTGTCTCTTACTGCATCATTGTCTCTGTCTCACACCGTCTTTGTCTCTCAGTGTCTCTGTCTCTCAGTCTCAGTCTCTCTTCGCCCCTCCTCCTGCTGATTTCAACAGCTTGTTCCCCTGCACTTCCACAGCTGGGCACCTGCCTCTCCTTCAACCCCTCCCCCTGGGGAGCAGGTGTCTGGGTCCCTGCAAAATGGGTTCCTAAGACTGAGATGGCGGTGGGGAGGAGGCATGGATGTTGTCAAGGCACAAGTAGAAAGGGGGCTGAGGAGGACCCTTAGGGCCACATATCTCAACCCTTACCCCCAGTTTACAGATGGGGAAACTGAGGCCCAGAAAGCTGCAGCCGCTTTCCTAGAGTCCAGCTGCTGGAGACAGCAGACTGGCAAATGGCAGAGGGCAGGAAGAAATGAGAGGTGAGAAGGGGGAGAGAGGGAGTAAGGAAGGAAAGACCCCCTGTCCCTTCCCCTCTGCAGGGAGCTCAGGCCCCACCTCCCCTGCTGGGTGGGGTTCTGAAGCGTGGGAGCGGCGGGTAGGCCCTGGCCATGCTTCCTGTTGGCATGGGCTCCGGTAGCCCCACCCCCCCGTGCCCGCTGCCCTGGCCTCGGCTCCCCGGCCAGAGGAAGCTGGCCTGCCCTGACCCTCCATGTGGCTCCTGGTCACTTTGGAACTGCGCTCCTCTGCCACCACCCCCAAATCCAAGCCTGAACCTCCCTCCTCCAGGAGCGGCCCCCAACCCAGTCCTCATGTCAGCGTCCCCAGCCAGCCCAACTCCACATCCCTTACCCTAGACAGTTCTCCAACCCCTCCTTTCCGGTTAAGCAACTCTGTTCTGTCCTTAAACCACTGATTCTGACCCCTGTCCTCTGTCTGCCCCATCTCTGCCCAGACTGGGGCTGGAATGTGCCGAGAGCCTGCTCAGGCCTGTCCTGGCCCCACCTGTCCTTTTCCTCCCCACCGACTCTATCCTCGGTCAGGCCCCCCTTCCCCCAAAGACACTCTAAGCCTCCTTCAGACCCAGGAGCCTGGGCTCCCTGCCCCTCCCCTGGGACCTAGGAGCCCAAGACACTGTACACCTACTTCTGCATTATGCCCCAGAATAGCGTGCAGACCCTGGGGAGGCTAGGCCTGATGCACATGGGAGGGGCAGGGGCTGTTTTCCATTTCCCATCCCCACCCCAGCCAGTCTTTTTGGTCTCTGCCCTCCGCTGCTGAGGCACTGGGTAAACCTGCGTTTAGATAAGGACCAAGAAGCCGCCGCCTAGTTGGAAGAAGTTAGCCTTTCTCCCCACCCTTCCTTCACTGAACCTGAGGCTACCCCTCCCCTGATCTCTTCTTGGGAGACTACAGGATCTGGTCAGCCACCCCCTGACCTCACGGGGTCCTGGGCTTCCAGCTGTCCCAGACAAACCTTCAAAGACTGAGACACTGAGACCCATGTTCCCTTCTTTTTGCAGAGAGAGCCCTGAACATTTACCTCCCTTGGGCCGCAGGAGTCCAGACCCTCAGCCCCCTCCTCCTGCAGACCCAGGAATCCCGACCCCTAGCTCCTCCTCCCTCAGAGTTAGGGGTTCAGGTCCCCAGGTCCTCCCCTCTCAGACTTAGGACTCCAGCCCCTCCTCCCTCACACTTGGGTCCCGACCACCAGTCCCTCCTCCCTCACACCCAGGAGTCTCAGCCCCCAGCCTCCCGTGGCCCAGGATAAGAGCTCCACTCACCGGGCACCCTCCGAACCACAGCATCTCCGCGTGCAGCACCATGAGTCCAATGCCAATTCCCGCTAGCGCTAGCGCCCAGCCGGCCAGCCACTTCTCCTGCTCCAGCAGCCGCTTTCGCCGCTGTAGGGCCCCCAGGCCTGGCACCAGCTCCCCGCCCATGGCCCCTGCGGTCTTGGGGCTCAGCCAGCTTCCTGCCCAGGGTCCCCCACCTCGCAGCACACAAAGGGCAGCCACTGTGGCTTGCAGGTCCTCGGCCTGCTCTGCTCCTCGCTCTGGGGCTCTTGCTTTGAGGCACAGAGGAGTCTGTGCCCTCTGGGGGTGGTGACGGCTGGGCAGGGCAGGGAGGGGCTGGCGTGGCCCTTGGGCAGAGGGAAGGCTCCCCAACCACCCTTCGCAGCCTGAGGAGGGACTAGGGTGTGTCTTGGGGCAGAGCAAGGAAGAGGCGTGCATCCACGTGGATGAAGACACATACTGGCACACAATAGATTGTGTCACACACAACGGTCTGCCCTCTGTAACACACACCTATATTCAGCCACACCCAGACACCACAAGACACCCGGTGACAAACCCTCACACACCACCGCCGGAGACGGGACCGAACACACATGGGGCACACACCACAACCTACAGTGAGTGACTCACAACTCCCCGATGAGCTCTGCAGCCCACAGCCACACCCGACACCACACAGATGGTGTGACACACGCCAGCACTCAGCACGGCAGGCAGTGCCCTGTGGCTCCCGTGACCACCCAGACCGTTCACACACAGGCACAGAAAACTGCAATCGAAACTGGGACAACATCCTCTTGCCCAGACAGTCACCCCCGGGCTCTCTTGCTCCATTAGCATGACACACACTAACGGTTCCACGGACACACATCAGGTTACTGAGTCACACCCACGTGCCGCACTCAACATCCCTGTGTGAACCGTGCGCTAACAGCACCCCAGACGTGATCCACCTGTGCACTGGCGCCCAACACGTGCGGACACAAAACATTTGGGGACACACCTCAGCAGTCCTCAGGCCCCCAGCACACAGTGAAACGCACGCGGATGGCACGTGACACGTCAAGTATATACACTTGCACAATGATCCACAGCGCACACAGACTCATCAGGACACACAACACGCCCTGTGCCCAGAGCCATTCAAGCGTGTGGTCAGAACAGTGGGAACGGACATGTGTAGAGACCCACAGTGCACAGTGACACACACAGAAACCCAAACAGCCCAGGATAGGTTTTGGTGCCTCACAGGGACATGACCTAGAATAGTAGCCCTGGGGGTGAGGGTGGGGGGCGGGGCCCCTACCGTGGAAATGCAGCATTGCCTCTGACTGACAAGCCACAAATGGCACACCATATACTCCAACACACGTGGCCACACAAACACCGAGTGACACAAAACATGCTGCCACAGTATTTCCCAACACTACCTTTTGTGAACACCCTGGATCACGTAAAACATCAGGTGTGACCCACCGACAAAGCTGACACCTAAGCCTGTAACAACACCACACACCACACCAGGGGCTCCCCTCCGCTGTGGCGCACTACACAGCCACACAAACACAGCACACTCTGAGTGTGGGCACCCACACTGTGTTCTCGGCAGGGAAAGGAGAGCCTGCCCCACATGGACACAGTCCCAGGCATGTCCCATGGGGTCACATCTCTGACTGATAGCTCACCTTCGCACAAAAAAGGCATGTAACAGAGACACAACACACGGTGACGGACAGAACAGCAAATGCAGTACAGGGTGACTCCCGGAGGGACATGTGGTGTGCTGGAATGTCACCGCGTGCAGCTGTGCCAGAAAAGCACATGGGTCGGTGTACCGTACGTGGGGACACAGACCCAAACTCTGGGGAGATGCTGGCCGGGTTACACTAAACACCTCGCACACACTGACCTCTGAGACATAGCCCGTGGCCAGGCAGGCACCAGAGGGAGCTCACAGACACGACCCCTCTCCCTCCCGTGTCGGATGTCAGGCAGGAACACGGACCTGCCAGCCACAGGGAAACGAGACACTCACACACAGACATGTCTGGCAATGCACCAACACAGCCCATGCAGACACACCCGGAGACACCAAACCGCACACACACAGACATGCCCGGTGACAGAAACACAACCCATGCTGGTGCCCCGCCCGGTCCGTGGCACCCATGTGATTCCCAATCTGCGTAGAGACACGCGGGAGAGTGATGGAGACACACCCGGGCACACCCAGACACACCCAGACACCATGCGCGTGCCCGCCAGGAGAAAACGCTGCTGCCGGGCACCCTGGAGGCTGCAGCCGGGATGCCCCCCAGCTACCCGCCACCCCTGTGGCCTGGCACCGGTCTCTCTGCACCTCTCAGGTCCTTGGGCCTTACCTAGGAATCCTCCCTCAGTCTCTCCTGCTCTAGAAGCCGCTGGGTCTGTGCTGTCTTTATTTCTGTCTCTGCCTTTCCCTGTCTCTTGTTCTCTCCCCCATTTCTTGACCTCTGTCTCTTCTGGCTCTGTCTCTCCGTATCTCTGACTTTCTCAGTATCTCCTCTCTCTCTGTGTCTCTCAGCCTCTTTGTGTCTCTGTGTCTCTCTTAGCATCTCTATCTCTGTCTCCATCTTTGTGTCCCTATTTTCTATTTCATCCTCTCTCCTTGTCACTGTCTCTCTGTCTCCATCTCTGACTGTGCTCTCTGTGTCCCTGCCTTTTGCTGACTCTAGGTCTCGCTATCTCTGCCTGTGACTCAGTTTCTCTGTCTCTGTATCCCTGCCCCCCAGACTCCCTTTGGACCTCTCTCTCTCTCTGGTTCTGCCTCTCTCTCTGGACCTCTCCATGCTTGTCTCCGCCTCAGCTGCTCTCTTCCATCCACCAGCACAGCCGGGGGCAGCCGTGCCCTTTCTGGTTCCACCAGCCCCACTCAGGGGCATTAGGCCAGAGACACAGGCTGCCGCCGCCGGAGTCAGAGGCCTCGAAACGGAGACTTCCAGTAACAGCCCCTGTGCCGCCATGCCTCAGTGCGGACCCTAGTGAAAACTGATGGGGGGGGGGACAATCAGAGAGACCCTGAGGGGTGCAGCCAGGCGGGGAGAAGGAAGAGGAGGAGAGAATTTGAAAAATCAAAGAGGTGGAGAAAAGAGGTGAAGGGAAAGCAGGCGCCGGGATGAGGACAGGGAAGTCAGAGCAGACAGAAGTTTCGTCTCTAAAGAGACCACAACTAAGAGAGAAAAACGGAGCGAAGGCTGGCCATGGGAGAGGCCAGGGTGGGCAGCAATGGGGTCACAGTGGGAAAGGCACTTGCCTCCAAACGGAAGTTCTGGGATGTGGGGGTCAGTCGGTAGGACACACTGCTCCAGAACCAGCTCCCTCCAGCCCAGGGAGGGGCTGAGCCAGGGGGTGGGGGTGACTCAGGGCCCCAGAGCTTCCTGTGACTCAGCCCTTGGTCCCAACCCTGAAGGGGGGAGTGGAGAGGGAGAGGGGTCTCTGTAAAAGAGAGGGAGGAGAAACACCAGAGGACCTCTCTGCCTAGGTTGCCCCTCTCAGAGGAGGGGGTGGGCTGCTGCAGGAGACTTTGAGGGGAGGAGGGGACTGCGGGTGTGGACCCCTGGGTCGGGGGGTGGGGGGGGGGGGGGCTGGATCACTTAGTGCTGGTCGAGGAAGGCTAGAAGTACCGATCCCAAAGTCCCTGGGACTTTTCCTTGGCCTCGTCCCAGCTGCCCCACCTTCATCCCAGCCCCATCTCCGGGCCTGGAAAGGACCCAGGTGCCTTGGGGCCCAGCCGGAAGGGGCTAAGGACAAAGGGTTGTTTAACTGGGCAGGGTGGTGGAGGGGAGAGAAGAGGGTGTCTCAGGCGGAAAGGTCACTCGTCGCCCCGGGCTTGTGCAGGGAAAGGCGGGGCTGCGCCAGGAGGAAGACATCCTTCATGAAAGTCAGGGACTTGTGGAGGCAAATCCACCGCGGCTGGTCTTTCTGATTTAGGCATTTGGAGGTTTCAGGGCACGGGATACTGCCACCTAACGGTGGCGTTGGGAATTGCAGGCACCTGCTTGTCCAGGCTAGTTTCCTGTCTGCATATATTGAGTGCCGACTGAGTGCCATGTCCTGCTGTAAGTATTGAGGGTGTAATAAAAACAAAACAGACAAAATCCCTGCCCTCATGGAACTTCCATGCTAAATAAAGTTTTGTGGTTCCGTCAATCTCTTTCACTCTGTCTGAGTCTTTGCTTCTCTCTCTGTATCTCACTGGTCTATATCCTGGTCTTTGTCTTTCAAGTGCATGCGTTTTTCTTTTCTCCTTTTTGTTTCTCTCTGTTTCTGTTTACTTTACCCTTTACATATCTCTATTCACCACCAATTAAAAATGAGGTATATTAAGTTCAATTAGTTAACATTATTACATCATTAAAAATTTTATATATTATTTTAAGACATATATAAAGTTAAACTATAAATAGTATGTAACTAAATAATTACATCTCACAATTTGGGACTCCAAAGACCTTGGTTCAAATATTGCCATGGCCACTGACTATAGCACACATACACCCTGGGTTAGGGATGGACCTGTGTTCACGTCTAGCTCTGCAATCTTAGCTGTGTGTCCTGCAAAATGGGGATGATACCCACGTCACAGGGATGCTTTAGAATTAGATGAATATCCACAGTTCTCAAGACAGGACCTGGTATATGTTTTGTTGTTGTTGTTTTTAGAGGGAGGAGGGGCAGAGGGAGAGAGAGAATCTTAAGCAAATGCCATGCCTAGGGTGGAGGGGGCTTCATCTCAGGACCCCGATGAGATCATGACCTGAGCTGAAATCAAGACTTGGACGCTTAACTGACCAAGCCACCCAGCGCCCCCCCCCGGAGCTGGTATATGATAAGCACTTGGGGTACATTGTCTCTAAAACTGGCTACCAGTGTCTCCTGTCTGTGCTGATATGTGGCTTTGGTCTGTCTGGTTTGTGACATCTTTGTTGCAGAAATGATGCTGGGCCAGCTCGAAGTCCAGTTGTTCAGAGAACTAGAAGCTTCCACTTTTGTTCTCTCAGAACTCTAAGATGACCACACTGTGAGCAAGCCCATGGAGAGGCCTTGCAAAGGAGAGTCAAGTCCCAGCTGAAGGCCGTGGCATGAGTAACCCCTGGAGAGGTGAGAAGAAATGTCCGGTCAACCCTCAGAATCTCGGGAAATAATATACTTTTTGTTTTAAGACACTAGATTTGGGACATCTGGGTGACTCAGTCAGTTAGGGGTCTGCCTTTGGCTCAGGTCGTGATCTCAGGGTCTTGGGTCCTGCATCAGACTCCCTACTCAGCAGGGAGTCAGCTTCTCCCTCTGCCCCTTCCTGCCTCATGCTCTCCCTTTCTCGCAAATGAATAAATTAAATCTTTTTTTAAAAGGACACTAGAGGTGCCTGGGTGGCTCAGTGGGTTAGGGCCTCTGCCTTCGGCTCAGGTCATGATCCCAGGGTCCTGGGATCGAGCCCTGCATCGGGCTCTCTGCTTGGCAGGGAGCCTGCTTCCCTTCCTCTCTCTCTGCCTGCCTCTCTGCCTGTTTGTGATCTCTGTCAAATAAATAAATAAATAAAATCTTAAAAAAAA
>NC_081573.1:9381382-9394290 GCF_022355385.1 Mustela nigripes | reverse complement strand
TTAGGTCATGATCCCAGGGTCCTGGGATCGAGCCCTGCATCGGGCTCTCTGCTTGGCAGGGAGCCTGCTTCCCTTCCTCTCTCTCTGCCTGCCTCTCTGCCTGTTTGTGATCTCTGTCAAATAAATAAATAAATAAAATCTTAAAAAAAAGACACTAGATTTTGTAGTGATTTGTTACACAATGATAATAAATATCATAGCTTTTGGTTCACTTTTGTGTTTGAAGTTTTCATAATAAAAATATATGTATACATATGAATATTATATAGTTGATCCTTGAGGAATGGGAGGTTAGAGGTACAGATCCCCCCACACAGTTGAAAAATCCACATACCACTTTTGACTCCCTTCAAACTTAACTACTAGTAGCCTGGAACTAATAGTTGACTGGAAGCCTTATTGATAACATAAACCATTGATTAATGCATGTTTTGTAGGTTATATGTATTATATACTGTATTTTTACAATAAAGTCAGTAGAGGAAAGAAAATCATAAGGAAGAGAAAATGCATCTATAGTACTGTATTTATCAAAAAAGGAATCTGTGATTAGTGAATCTGCACAAGCCAAACCCATATTGTTCAAGGATCAACTGTGTAAATATAATGGAAATTGTACTTTATAAATTGCAGATAGTATCATTTTGCCTTTTCTTTTTAACTTCTGGATCTTTCTTGACTCTTTCTTTTTTTTTTTAAGATTTTATTTATCGGGTTGAGAGAGCGAGAACAAGCGGGGTGAGGGGCAGAGGGTCCTGCAGGCTCTTCGTTGATCAGGGAGCCTGATGTGGGACTCCATCTAGCAACCCCAGGATAACAACCTGAGCTGAAGGCAGGCGCCTAACTGACTGAGCCACTGAGGTGCCCCTTTCTTGACTCTTTCAATCTCTATCTTTCATACTATCCTCTCTTTCTCCTCTATGTCTATTCCTATCTTGCCAAAACTTTTCCTGCGAATCTCCCCTCCATTTACTTTGCTCTACTACATTGGGCTTCCTGCTGATCCTCAAACCTGCCAAGCCCCTTCCTGCCTCAGGATCTTGGCGCTTGCTTGTCCCTCTGCCTGAGTACTTGGCCCTCCAATTTCCTCATAAATCATTCTCTCACCTCAATCAGTTCTTTGCTCAAATATAGTTTCTTTCATGGCCACCTCTTTAAAAATGGTCCCCTCTGTCTCCATAAAGAATCCTGTATTCTGTTTAATTGCTTTGTCCTCATGGAACTTAGGATTCTCTAAATAATCCTATTTTCTTTTTTTTTAAGATTTTATTTATTTATTTGACAGATAGAGAGATCACAAATAGGCAGAGAGGCAGGCAGAGAGAGGTGGGGGAGGCATGTTCCCTGCCAAGGAGCAGAGAGCCCGATGCGGGGCTCGATCCCAGGATCCTGGGATCATGACCTAAGCCGAAGGCAGAGGCTTTAGCCCACTGAGCCACCCAGGCACCCCAATAATCCTATTTTCTTATTTGTCTAATTGGGACAGGGATCTTGTTGTTCCCAGTGTTCAGAACAGCACTGGCAGCAAGAGATGCCCAGTGGATATTTGTGAAGGAATGCTCTTATTCAATGGTACCAATTGGCCATCCTTTGACTCTACCTTCTTACCCTGTTCCACACTGTCCTGGAGATGGGAAGGATGTCATTTTTCCATTTCTCGGTCCTTTGTCCCTCCACCCAGATAGTTGAAGTTGCTGTCTGTGGTTCTGAGATCCAATGCAACAGATCTGTCCTTGGTGCTGATTAGGGCTCCCACTTCTATTAAGCTGGAGAGGTCAAACAAATCTTGGGCAAGGAGTGATGTGTGTGTGATCCATCCAGGCATCACGGAGAGAAGGCAGACATCTGAGTTCCAAAGGGAGGGAATACCTGGGTCACTGTGTGTTCAGTAGGTATCTGTCCTAACTATTTATGTGCTCATCTATTCATGTATACATACATTCATGTATATCTTTTTTATTTTGGAAAACATCAAAGATACAGAAAAGACGAGTATAATAAACTGCCATGTACCCACTTAACAACGACCAGCTCATGGCTGATAACATTTCACCTCCACCCACTTCCTCAGTTCCTCTATTATTTTAATGCAAATCCCAGACATGATATCATTTAATTATATGTCGTAGTTTGAATTTTGTTTCTTTTCATTGAGGTATGGCTTACACATTGTAAAGCTTGCAAATCTTAAGTGTACAGATTGACGCTGTTCTACCTGCGTATGGACACATGTGACCAGCACCAGATCAAGCCATGGGGCATCCCTATTGTCACAGCAAGGTCTCTTGTACTCCCAACTGACACACCAGGAATGGTCACTATTCTGACCTCTATCACCAAAGATTAAAAAGCCACAATATGGAAGTCCAAAGACCTGGACTCTGGCCTTAACTTTGCTGTTAGCGGTTTTTTTTTTTTTTTTTTTTGTATGAAATGGACCATATGTGCAGAAGTACCTAACATTCAGAGGTATATTTTGGGGATGCCTGGGTGGCTCAGTTGGTTAAGCAGCTGCCTTCGGCTCAGGTCATGATCCCAGCGTCCTGGGATCGAGTCCCGCATCGGGCTCCTTGCTCCGCAGAGAGCCTGCTTCTCCCTCTCCCTCTGACTCTGCCTTCCACTCTGTCTGCCTGTGCTCGCTCTCGCTCTCTCTCTGACAAATAAATAAATAAAATCTTTAAAAAAAAAAAAATAAAAAAAAAAAAATAAAAAAAAAAAAAAAAAAACAGAGGTATATTTTGGACAAATAATTGTATTGTGAATGCCCAAGAAATCAACCTGGACACCCAGAGAGAATACTGCTACTCCTCAGAATCTTCCTGGATGCCCCTTTATGACAATGTTCCCTTCCCAATTTCCAGAGGAAACCACTATCCCCACTTACAAGGAACTTGACTCCTCCTACCCCACAGCCCTCACACACGGTGCTTTCTTTGTTCTTCTTCTCTCCCCAACCCTTCAACCCTATGTGGCCCCTGGCCCTTTGACCATGAGTGAGAGACCACCTCTTCTCTCTTCTCCCTGTCTCCAGTCTCACTCTTCCTGGTCTGTCCCCTGCATGGTCACAGGAATAGCTTCCCATCACTGGGCTTCCATCCTGTCTTTCCCCTGCTCTAAGCCCTTCCACTGATCCCCACTGGTTGTAGGGAAAAGTTCAGGGGACTTTATCTTCACCTGACATTCCAGGTCCTTCAGGGACCCTGCCACCCCTTTCACCTCATCCTCGTTCCTCACACTGTATACACAAACCAAGTCTTTGTGAGTGCTGTCCCTTCCTCCTTGAATGCTTTTCCCCCTGCTGCTTTGTCAGTTACTGTTAGATACTGAGATATCTGCTCAGAGATTAATTCCTGTCCATAGCCTTCCCTGGTCTTCCCCTTTGGAGTTCCCTTAGACCCTCACACCTCCTGCTTTACCACTCATGAGCCTCTGGGTTTTTCATTATCTTCTTCCACACCAGGGAGGCAGGGTTGAACCTGACTCATTACTGGGTCCCTGGTATGATCCAGCTCAGAATAGATTATGAATATTTGCTGACTGTCCCTCCCTGCAGGTCTCTCTGTATCTTACTTGCTCCTGCCTTTGTCCCACTATCTTCTCACAATGTAACACATTTCCTGAGGCCTTGGCATGGGCTTGTCCCTCTGCCTGGATGTTGTCCCCCACTTTGTCCACATAATGACCTTCTACTCATCCTTCAGGACCCAGCACAGGTTCGATCCTCTGTGAAGACACCCTGATGTTTCATTGCCTCAACCCTCAATCAGAAGTTCCTTCTTTACCTGTTAGCCCTTCCAGCCCAAGATCCCTGATCTATCTGGGGACTTATGGCCATCTGGCTGGTAGCCTGCATCCCCCACCAGACCAAGAAGTCCTCAAGGGTAGGAGTCACCAGAATTGCCCAGCACAGAAGAATGAATCACAAATGTTTGTGGATTCTTTCCTGAGATTACTTCTACTTCTGTGTTCTCTGTCTTTGAACTTGCTAGTCCCTCTCCCTGGAATGCTCTTCCCTTCTCTGTCCCTATGGCTTGCTTCAAGACCTGCCATCAGGTTCTTCTCTCTTTGGCACCAGCTTCATTACATCCCTCTCCAACTCTGTCTCCTTTTGTACATGCGGATCCCTCCGCCACAGGCTTGTGGCTGTCTGGGAGTGGACCTACCTCCCTTGCCTCAGATTCGGAGCTCCTCCAGGCCTGGGAGTCATCTCTATGGACCCTGTAGAGAGGGCCATGATGAATGATGTGTTTCAGTCTAGGTTTCGTGAATTGATGCTGTTCCTTTACTACCTTTCAGCTTCAGTTCCAAAACCCGTGTCTGAAGTGGTCATCTCTGTGTAAGTGGACACTTGGAGGATTAAGGGCTCTCTTTTCTTCTCCCACCTTATATAAACTCCCTCCCGAGGACTGCAGAATGTCTTCCCCTCCCCTGAGTGTTGCACACAGTGTTGCTTTTGACCAGGGACCTCTTTGTACAGTGAATGAAGTGTGGCAATGGGCTCATGCCCATGGATATCACTGGTCTCACCTCATATCCCATCACCTAAAAGAAGCTGGACTGAGAAAACAGTGGGGTGACTGAGTTATTGTTGCCCACTGGGAGTCAACACCCTGAAAGGATGAGGCTCCGTCTTATAGGATACAGGATAAACTTTGAGGTGATGAGCATTTTACAGGGCTGTCTCCCCACAGCCAGAACACATGGGTCTGGGTATCAAAGGGTGGCGGGGGAGGGTTTCCTCTCACTGTTACACCTACTGCCCACTTGCAGAATTTTTATTTCCTGTTCCCATGACCTTGAGCTCTGCTTGTTTGGAGGTCTTTGTTCCCAAGGAAAGAATATTTCCACTAGAGGACACAGCAGTGGTTCCTCTAAATTGAAGGAGAGACTGCCACCTGCGCATTTTGGACTCCTCATGCCACAGAACCAGTAGGCAAGTCTGGAACCCAAAGCATTCTCAGGGACACTTCTTCGAGATTCCATGTCCAATAGTGGGGGGCGGGGAGGAAAGAAAAGAAAAACAGGATCACTAAGGATTTAGAACTTTCAGGAATGTGTGTTTGGGTCACCGGCCTAGTTTAAGGACACTCTCCAGCTGAGGGCAAAGGAAACTTGGAATGAGTAACAAAAAAAGGAAATCCTACATATCAACTATGGCCTTGTGACCAGTTACAAAAATGTGAACTATGGATACGCATGTTTTCTTCTTCATTTGTTGTTCCCTCCATCCCTCCCTCTCTTCCTTTCTTATCTTTCCATCTATCTATCATCTATCTACTAACTTCTTTGAATCTTGTCTCTTCTTTCCCTTTATTATTTCATATAAAGATTCACAGTGGGGTGGTCTTGACGTTCATAAAAGAAAATTTTGTCAATAGCGTCCATGCTATGTCTCCACTGCCTTTTCCTTCTCATCAATACCAGCTATTTCTGGGGGCGCCTGGGTGGCTCAGTGGGTTGGGCCTCTGCCTTCGGCTCGGGTCATGATCTCAGGGTCCTGGGATCGAGCCCCGCATCGGGCTCTCTGCTCAGTGGGGAGCCAGCTTCCCCCACCCACCCACCCCCACCGCCTGCTGCTCTGCCTACTTGTGATCTCTGTCAAATAAATAAATAAAATCTTAAAAAAAAAAAAGACCAGCTATTTCTGCACTGCAATTAGGAAATAACAATAATTAGTTGTTGGGTGAGTAGTTAAAAAGGGTTAGATGACCACAGATCAAGAACACAGATGTACATGAAGGGATAGGCCGAATGAAGGATGCGCAAATTTAAGTCCATTCAGTCAGAACGCAGATACTAACAATTCTAAACATCATTTGGGTAAGTCACAATCAATCAACACATTTCCCAGACTTATTTACTCAGGCGCTTCTTTTCATTTAACACGTTACCATGTCACGAGATGGTTAACTGAAGTCTTCTTTATCCCTTTGTTCATCAAATAAGTAACTTCCAGAAGGGGGTACATTTTATTCTTCACCACCCCTCATTTGCCATTTCTGCACCAAGAAAGCATTTAAAACTTTTTTCAACCTTTTATGGAAAATGATATACATAGAGAAAGGACACAAATCATCAGCAAAGAGCAGGGTGAATTCTTGGATCAAGAAACATAGGACCAGGGGCCCCTGGGTGGCTCAGTCATTAAGTGTCTGCCTTTGGCTCGAGTCATGATCCCGGGGTCTTGGGATGGAGCCCCGCGTTGGGCTCCCTGCTCAGCAGGAAGCCTGCTTTTCCCTCTCCCACTCTTCCTGCTTGTGTTCCCTCTCTCACTATGTCCTTCTCTGTCAAATAAATAAATAAAATCTTTAAAAAAAAAAAAAAAGAAAGAAACTCGGGAGCAGATCCCAGAAATCCCCTTGTCCCCTCTTTAAGTCACTGAGTATCCTGACTTCTTTTTTTAAAAATTTTTATTGATTGGTTGATTTTAGAGAGAGAGCAAGCAAGCACACACACAAATGGGGAGAGGGGCAGAGGGACAGGGAGAGACTCTCATGCAGACTCTCCACTGAGCACAGAGCCTGATGCGGGGCTCCATCCCAGGACCCTGGGATCATGACCTGGGCTGAAGACAGTCTCCCTAACTGACTGAGCCACCCAGCTTCCCAGACACAGGGATCTTTTTAAAACATACACAAGACGACACACCGTATGATACTCCATTTATATGACGTCCAATATTAGGCAGAATTGATGTGTGATAGAAGTCAGAATAATGGCTCCCTCCTGGTAGAAGTGCCTGTGAAGGGCTACAGGGAAGGCTTTGTGGACAGGAACAGGAAATGTTCTGTATCTTGATCTAGTGGAAGTTACACTGGTGTTTACATGGGAAAAATGGCACATTGCGCATTTTACTATGTTTTACATTTCAGTGAAAAAGTTATATATTATATGTAATTATATACATATAATTATATCTGTATAATAACATTATGTGCACACTATGTAAGACATAATAATATAGTCTACATATACTATTAGATGACCTGTATTTATGTGAAATGTGGCATCTCCCTGCTATAAATTCTCCAATAGATTCTGTATCAGAATGGAATCAACCAGAAAAGCAGAGCTAGCCGGAGATATAAAGATAAAGGATTTATGGCAAGGCTTATGTGATTGTGTGGGCTGGCCAGGCCAGTCCAGAATCCACAGGGCAGGCTGGCAGGAGAGGTGGGCTGGAGCTCTCGGGCACCGGCGGAAGATGCTGTCCACGGGTGGATTTCTCTTTCAGGCAAATCTTAGCTCTGCTTTTAAGGCATTTTTTGACTGGCTGACCCAGGTCCACCCAGGTGATCTTGGATAATCTCCCTTGTTCATAGTCACCTGAGCAGGGACTATAATATCCACATCTACAAAATACCTTCGTACTTACACTGAGATTAGCATTTGAGTGACTAAGAGATGGAGCCTAGCCAAGCGGACACATCAGACTGACTTCAAATCACATTTGTAATAAAACCCAAAGTCTGCCTTCCACACTAGAAAGGTCAGTTTCTTGGGGCACCCAGGTGGGTCAGTAGGTTAAGTATCTGCCTTTGGTTCAGGTCATGATCCCGGGGTCCTGGGATCAAGTCCCATGTCAGGATCCTGCTGAGCCTGCTTCTCCCTCTCCCTCTGTAGTTCCCCCAGCTTATGCTCTCTCTCTCCCTGCCTCAGTCAAATAAATAAATAAATAAATAAAATCTCAAAAAAAAAAAAAAAGGTCAGTTTCTTGAAGGTGGGGACTTTTGCCTGTTTCCTTCACTGTTGTATGCCTGGAAACTAGGACAGTGCCTGGCAAGCGGTAGGTGCTCAGTAAATGCGATGAATGAATGGATATTGACATTCAGCTTCTCCTTCTATGTTAGGATGTGTAGACATCTAGAGCACGTCTCCCCTTGACCTCACAGGAAGGTAGGAGCATCTCTGAGACGACTTCCTTTTCATTAAGGAAGTTAGACGATGTGGGGATTGCTTTTGCCACTTACTCTGAAAATCACTGCCTCTGACTGGGTCTTGGGCAATTTGGCTGCCAAACGGGGATGAAAGTCCCTTTCTTGAGTGCCTCTCTGGGTCATTGGGAGGGTCAAGTGGGGGACAGGATGTGGAAGGACCTTGTAAAGCACGGGGACAAGAGGACACACTGTGGGATCCCATGTTTATGTATACACATCTGCCTGCCCTGTGTTCCTTCCTCCCTCTGGATCTGTGTCCAGGCTGTCTCCTCCTCCTGGAATGCCCTTCCTCTGCCTTCTCTTTGCCAAGACCTCTTTATCCTTTAAGAGCTGGCTTAGGAATCACTTCTTCTGGGACATCTCCTCCAGTCTCCACAGATTGGAGAATTTATCCTGGTTCAGCTTCGGCTCAAGTGCCTTTCTGTCAAATTCATCAACAGCTGTGTGTTTGGGCGGTAGCATTGTTTAGCGGCTAATGGGGCTGGGAGTCACACTCCCGGCTGCCCATTCACTAGATAAACGGGCACAAGTACCTGCCTTCACCTCTCATTTGCTCATGGACTTTGTGATAATAGCCCAGCCCATGCTGGGTGGCTCTTGTGTCCGAGGTAGTCCACAGTCATGTCATTAAATTCTGAACACAACTCCTGCAAGGTAGGGCTTGTCATTAGTGTAGGTTTTATTATCGCCTCTGCCTTATAGGTGAGGAAACAGGTGCAGAGAAGTTGAGTAACTCACCCCAGGCTAGACGGTAGAGCTGGGATTTGAACCCATGCAGACTGGCTCCAGAGTCTGAGCTCCTAGCTCCGAGGATATGCTGCCTCTCGAAACTCTCTCGTGATGATACGCATAAAGACATCACTGTAGCTCCACGCTGGCTCCAGGGGGAGGAAACTGGGTCGTTGGGTGCCAGGGTGTCACTAGTGTTCGGTAAGAGCCATTGTCAGGGTGGCCCTTCGTGTGGGCCAGGATGTGGCTGTTCCTCCCCACCCTGGGATGATGGGGACCTTTCCCAATTTCTCCCAGGCCTGCTAATCAGGTTTGGGCAGGGCAGGGGTAGGGAAGAGGGGGCGTGGTGGTGGCCGAGAGAGACAGGAGTGCAACTCTTGTGTGACACCATTTCCCAGTGAGCCACATTACAGAGGCTGAAGTTTGTAGAAGCAGGTGCGTGCCCACCCCCAGCAAACTGTTCAGGAAGAGGCTGGAGGAGCTGTCTAAGGGAGGGGAGTGAGGGGTCCTCCCACAGTGCCCAGCAGCAGGGAGACCACGAGGAGTGGCGCCATGACGAGGGCTGCCTGGGAAGGGGCAGTGGCCGCGGCAGTGGTGAAGGACTGGGTCACAGAGTCCCTGTTGCAGAGGTGTCCCTCACAGCAAGAGCCCTGCAGGTCGATGTTGGTCCAGGGGCTGGAGGTGCCCTTGATGGTGCAGGAGGGCCGGTGGCAGGTTCTGATGTACACAGGGACTGAGAAATTGCCTAGATGGGGGACGGTGAGGAGGAGGTCAGAACTGAGGGAGGCAGCAGTACCTGAACCTCCACCTCAGAGGCGGGGGCCATGACTGGGTCCTCAGACTTGCCTCTCCTCAGACTAGACCCTGCCTCCTCCCTCAGAACAGGGCAGAGCTTCCTCCTTCAGAGGAGGCCATCCCTTTATCCTTCCAGACCAGGGCTCTGCCTCCTGTCTCAGACCTGAACCATGCCTTCTTCCTCTGACCAGGGCCATGCTTCTCCCTCAAAGGAGAACCATGTCTCCTCCCTCCAGCCACGCTTCCTTCTTCAGACCACAGCAATGGCTCCCTGTCAGGCCTGTCCCGCGCCTCTACCCTCAGGCCTGCCCTTCACACCCTTTGCCCAGGCTCTGCCCTGCTCCCAGCCTCTCACCAACAGTCATTTTGCCATTGCCCTGGAAGCAGACGCTTTGGTCCTGGTGACAGTGGACCCGTCGAGACTTCTCCGGGGTGCAGTCCTCCGGGTGGATCCCCAAGCAGGCATAGCACTGCAAGCCGCTGAGAGTTGGCGGGTTGGGCGCTGGCAAAAGAGCGTAGACGCACACTCAGGTAATGGTTGCGAGGTAGGTCGGTCCTGTGGGCTGCGCACTGCGTCGCGTGCCGGCCTGGCCTGATTTAGGTGAAGGCTGAAAGCCCAGCGCGAGGGAGGAGGTGCCCGGTGGAGGCCACGCCCCTGCCCTGCCCCGGCCGGCGTGGAGGGGGCGCCCTCTCAACCCACCCCGGGCCTTGCCCTCTGGCTCACCGGGGCTCAGATTGGGGATGGAGTCGTGGGTCATGAGGTCGGTGTTGCACAAGTCGGTGACGCAGCCGCGCACCACCGAGTAGTCTGGCGGCAGCGCGTGGTCGTCGGACAGCATTCGGCCCGTAGGCGGGCCTGTCCAGCAGCCCTTCTGCACCATGGTCACCGAGGCGCGGTACCCTGGGGGCAGGAGGGGACCCGGGCCTGCTGCGCGGCCCCGTCCCAGCCTTCCTCCCCCGCTCCTAACTTGCAGGCTCCGTCCCTCTAGGTTTCAATCTCTCCCTCCTCCTCAGCTCTTCTCTGGCGCTCACCTCCCCTCTCCCTGCTGCCCTTCCCTTTCCTCTCTCGGCCTGTAAACTCCATTTCCCCTCCTCTCCCTACGCCGTTTCCCCTCACCAACCCCTTCCCAGCCCCCCACCCCCACGTTCTCCCCTCCAGTCTCCTCCTCAAGGCTCCCACTGTCTGCTTCTGCCCCATCTGACACCCCTCATCCTTCCGGGTCTTTCTCTCTCCCCTCCTTCCTCCTCCCTCCCTCGACCTCCGCTCTCGGTCCTCAGCTCTGCCCTCTCTAATCTCTAATCTCCCCAAACCCTTGGCTCTTCCCCTCCTTCCTCCCCCTCCTTAATCTCTCATCCCTGTCTCTGCCTCCACCCTTTGGCCTTTTTGTGCCACTTCTTGTCCCTCACCAGTGTCCAGAGACAAGACAGCCTCAGAGCATCCATGGGGACAGGAGACATTGTGGAATTTCATGCCGTTGAGGTCAAAGGGCCCAAAGTAGATGTGTTGAAAGTTGTAGCATTGTCGGGCCTGGGATGCTGCGGAGAGAAGCAGGGTGCGTGGGGTGAATGGAGCTCTGTTGGGTGTGGGGGGGGGGGGGGGGGGGGGGGGGCGGGCCCGGGGAGCCCCCCGGGGGCGCCCCGGGGGGAGGGGGGGGGGGGGGGGGGGGGGGGGGGGGGAGAGGAGCCTGTTCCAGGAACTCCCCCAGAGCTCCCCCTAACAAATGGCCATCCCACCAGCTGTGTTCTGAGAGGAGCCAGGCCTTGCTGCCTGGAGAACTAGGCACACTAAGATTCAGGCCTTCACGTCAGTCAGGCTAGGTGGGCAGCCCATATGACTGTACCTCACAACCACTGCTGTGGTTGGTCATGGCAGTGTCTACCTCCTGGCAGAGTAATGGCCTCTGTGCACCTGCCAGTCCTGTTTCCCTCCCCCAGCTGTTCAGGATCTCCACCCTCTTCCAGGAAGCACACTAAGATTAAATAAAGGAGGAAGTGATTCACTCCTGCTCTGCCTGTCCCTCTCCCAACTAAACTCAGGATGTCCAGCAGCACTAAAAGGCCGTGGGTAGAAATCAGACTCCAGCACAGGCAATGGGATGTGCAGTCTCGCACCGTGCATAGGGAGCCAGCCCCAGCAACACTCACACGAAATACTTAAAACACTGACATAAGCCCCGAATAACAAGATAGACACAGGTTCATGCCAGTCTCACACCCATGCACAAAATATCCCGAGCATGCATGTGGAGTTCTGTATTCACACATAAAATAAGTACCACCCAGACCCGCCCATGGAACCCCCCCCCCCCCCCCCCCCCCCCCGGCCCCCCCCCCCCCCCCCACAAGACACACGCAAGATCACACCAAACGGAAGAGAAGGATGTGGATACAGAAACGAAAACAGCAGGCAGAGATCCAGGGACACAAGAAGTCATACCCAGAGAGAGACAAATATGGCCTCAAGAATCAAAAACATAGGGCGCCTGGGTGGCTCCGTTGGTTGAAGCCTCTGCCTTCAGTTCGGGTCATGATCCCAGAGTCCTGGAATCGAGTCCCGCCTCGGGCTCTCTGCTCTCCTTGGGGAGGCTGCTTCTCCCTCTGACCTTTTCCTCTCTCACGCTCTCTCTCACTATCTGTCTCAATAAAATCTTAAAAGAAAAAAGAATCATAGACACACAAACAAAATCAGAGACCACAATCCTGTGAAGTTAGAGATACTAAAACGAGACACACAAAAACATACAATTTTAAACCACAGACAGATCCAAGACGCAGAAAGACAGACACGCTGCAGTAGCCAGACGCATGCGCACAGACACAAACGCCGGCCTGCCCGTCACAGGGTTCGACAAACACAGAGACACAGACATGCAAAATTAAATGCACGTCTCTTTTAAAAAGAAAATAAAACTCAAACAAAAAGAGACCCAGAAGCATTTGTTCAAACACCTGTTCACACATGAAATCTGGTGCAGAGAAACACAGGGACACACACAGAAATCAGACTTTCTTTCGTGGATGGGCACACACACAGTGTGTGCAGGCTTAGTTTCCTCTCTGGAGACACTTCGGTCCTGACATGAGTATGTCTCTGTCTTTTCCCAAACTGAAGGAAGGCGTTGCCTGAGGGTGAGGGCCAAAGTTCCCTGCCAGTTCTGGAAAGAGCCCCCAGGGTGCCCCAGAAGTACCCTCAAACAGAGGCATGTGGAGGATGCGAGGCTGCCGAGGGGGCAAGAGATGACTGATGGAGAACAGAAAAGAAGATACATGAGAAGGACATAGTATC
This sequence comes from Mustela nigripes, assembly GCF_022355385.1. Lineage (NCBI taxonomy): Eukaryota > Metazoa > Chordata > Mammalia > Carnivora > Mustelidae > Mustela > Mustela nigripes. Next base: position 9,381,543 of record NC_081573.1, on the reverse strand, counting down.
CAAGCAGCTCCTCCACCAAGATCCGAGGTCCAGGCCCCCAGCCCCTCCTCCCTCAGACCCAGGAGTCCAGACCCCCAGCCTCTCCTCCCTCAGACCCAGGGGTCCAGGCCCCCAGCCTCTCCTCCCTCAGACCCAGGGGTCCAGGCCCCCAGCCTCTCCTC
>NC_081573.1:9352765-9381372 GCF_022355385.1 Mustela nigripes | reverse complement strand
TCTCAGACCGAGGAGTGCAGCCCCCAGCCTCTCCTCTCTCAGACCGAGGAGTGCAGGCCCCAGTCCTTCCTCCCTCAGACCCAGGTGTCTGACTCCTTCCCCACTTCTTAACACTGTCTCCAAAAGTCTGGGTACCTGTCAGGCAGAACACAGCCCCGAAGAGGCAGAGCAGGATGGTTCTGGGGACTCCCATTGCCGGCTTGCGGAACTGCGCGAGACACTGAGGACAGCTCCTCCTGCTCGGATTTCTCTCTGGCTGGTTCTCCTTGCTGAGCCCCAGGCATCCCGGCTCTCCAGCCTGCTCAGGATTCCTCCGCCCCCGCCCTTCCCGGTCTCCTCCTAGGTCATCATGATGGGGCCATGATGAAGTCCTCGGTGCTGGGAGTGGGATTGGGGTCTGGATTTCTGGGGCTGAGGGATGAGGGAGCTAGAGTGCTATAACCCTTAATTTGGGGGGATTTGTTATTTGCAGGCTTTCTTGATTTCTCTTCTCTATGTCTACTGGAACACACATTCTGCATAAACACTCACACACACACACACCCTCCAGTGCTGGGGCCATGTTTCCAGACCCAGAGACACAAACATCACCTCCTCCTACAAGCCTCTTCTGATCCCCATCTCCCCCTCTCATCCACCCACTCTTAGCCTCAGGCACCTCCCTGTCTCCCAGCCATGGTCACCCTGGGTTGGACTGTCTGTCTCCTCCATCGGGCTGAGAACTCCTCAGAGGACTCAGGGATGTTTGCAATGTATGAACGAATGAACCAATTAATGTACAGAGAACCAGAGACAGACAGATGGAGAGGCAGTTAGACAGATCCAGAAAGACAGTCACACTCAGTGTGGACAGATATAAATGTAGATGCCCAGACAAACCCAGACATGAGGGGGGGCACCCTGATGAACAGAACATGCCCTTAATGAATGTTTATTAGATTAGTAAATGAATGAATAAGAAAACACCGGAGGAGATAGAGAACTAGGCAGACAAGCAGAGAGACCAGGTATCCCCTGAGGACACAGATCCTTGTGGACAGCAGACATGGGACAGTGGGGACATGCAGACGATGGCCCTGCAGGCAGCTGAAGCTGGGGCAGAGACCCCATCAGTATCTCCTGACCTGCCTCACTTAGGTCCCTTGGTGGAGCTGCTTGCTGGGACCTGCTGGGATCATACCCCTCCCTATGCTGCACAGGGTGGGCACCAGGTCTATGCAGAGACCTCAAGTCAGAGACCCTCGGGTGGATGGGACAGAGTTGACATAACAGCAGGGATCAGGATGGCCTCTGAGCATGACTAAATTTTACACAGCTTTCTTCCTGACTACAGGCCCCCAACCTCCCTTTGAAGGGGCGGCGGGTGGTGGGAGGTTGGGGGAACAAGGTGGTGGGTATTAGAGAGGGCACAGATTGCATGGAGCACTGGGTGTGGTGCAAAAACAATGAATGCTGTTATGCTGAAAAGAAAAAAAAAATTTGGCATTGCATATTCTTTCTCTGTCTCTTTGAAATGTAGATAAATCTTCTCCCAGCGTCTTGGCAGTTTTGCAACCCTGGAATGTCTTTCTCAGGGACCTGGGAGCCATCCCTTTAAAAAGTCCTCGCTGGGCACCTGCGTGGCTCAGTGGGTTAAAGCCTCTGCCTTTGGCTCAGGTCATGATCCCAGGGTCCTTGGATGGAGCCCTGCATCAGGTTCTCTGCTCAGCGGGGAGCCTGCTTCCTTCTCTCTCTGCCTGCCTCTCTGCCTACTTGTGATCCCTGTCTGTCAAATAAATAAATAAAATCTTTAAAGAAAAAAAAAAGTCCTCGCTGAGGAAGATAGCAGCGCCCATCCCTCCCCCACTCCCCATCTGCCCCGCCATGTCCCAGGCTCTGTGGCAGGGTAGGAGCTGAACTTGAATAAGGGACAGTTAACAAATGGCCTTATCACGGAGAACAACACTTGCAAACTCAGAAATAAGTCAGTGCTGGATGCATCCCATAGACCAGCTCTTCCATCAACCACTAACACCCTGCCACTTACCTGTCCAGGCCTTAAAAACCTTCCCCTATCTTGTTTTGGTGGAGTGAGCTCAGTCTCTCTCCTCTATTCTCATAGGGTTTGTTTGTTTGTTTGTTTGTTTTGTTCCTTTAAGTAGCTCCACATGGAGCATGAAGTCCAACAGGGGACTTGAACCCATGACCCTGAGACCAAGACCTGAGACAAGATAAAAAATCAAACGCTTTTTCAACTGAGCTACCCAGCAACTCTGCCATATGGAATAAAGTCTCCTGTGGCCTTTTAACTTTGGTGAAATTTTTCAGTGACAGCAGACACCCAGGCAGTGTGGACACACAACACATTCTGAACTCTCCTAGGCGTGGTTACCCTCTTGCCAAATCGCTGTCCCTCCCATCAGGCATCACTTCCTCGGACCTGTTTTGTATCCAAATTCTTCTTCCTGCTGCTCCTGTTCCTGGCCCGAGCTTTCGGTTGGGTACAGGCCACACAGGAGCAGGGTGGAGCTGAGGGCCCCTGGAGAGCAGAGACAGGCCAAGGAAGGAGCTGGGTTTTCTGAAGCCCTTGTGGGAGGTAGAGGTTTGGGAGGTGTTCACATTGGTACACAGTTTCAGAGACTGAGGCTTGAAGAATTGTCAGACCGGCCAGTTTAGCATGTGAGTGTTTGTGTATGTGTGAGATTGTATGTAAGTGACTGTGTGAGTCTGTGGCTGTGTACATGTGATTCTGATTCTGGTCACCTTTACGTTTCTTTGGAGGCTGTGACATATTAGGTGGGAAGCTCTCCATTGCAGGAGGTAATCAAGGGGAGAATGGCAATCTAGGTCTAGGGATTTTGGCAGGGCTCTTACATCCACAGGGGGCTATACAACATGAACTCTGAGCTCCCTGGGAACCCAGGGATTTTTTTTTTCCAGTAATTAAACTTTAGTGACCAAGTAATTATTTAAGAGATTGGGAGGAATTTGAGGTTGTTTGGTGGTAGATATTTTTATTTTTTTATTACTTTTTTAAAAAGATTTTATTTATTTATTTGACAGACAGAGATCACAAGTAGGCAGAGAGAGAGGAGGAAGCAGGCTCCCCGCTGAGCAGAGAGCCCAAGGCAGGGCTCGATCCCAGGACCCTGGGATCATGACCTGAGCCGAAAGCAGAGGCTTTAACCCACTGAGCCACCCAGGCACCCCAAGTGGTAGATATTTTTAAAACTTTTTACTGTTAGGAATTTTCATCTACACAAAACCTACAGGGAACAGCATGCTTGCCACCAAGATTCAGCAATTTTTAACCTATCACTGATCTTGTGTTATCCTTTCTTCCTTTGGTGCTTTTAAGGGCATTGCACTGGATTCCTGCATTATTTTGCCCAAAATAATAATTGCACTTAAAACACCATTTAAGAGTAGATGATTTTCAAAGTGCACCTTTGGCTTATGTTCTGAGTTGCAAATCTTTATGAATGCCATGAGCAGTTTCTAAAAGGGTGCCGCTTGCTACCTCAAATTGAATTCCTAATATCTGCAGGTTCTGTTGAATGCCATAGACTGTTTTCAGGGATCTTCTGTTGTTTTCCATAAGCTTCCATGCACTTCCCCCTTTTCAAGCACATATGCAAATACCTGGCCTCTGAAATGACTCTCCCCACAAGATTTGGTTTGTGTAAGCAGTTTAGTAAATGTGCCATCACCTTTCTCCCCGAGGTGGACAAAATTTCCCAACATGTTTACGTACAGGGAACAGGAGCAGTCGTGAAACCTGCTCATCTAGCAATAACTATTAACTGATTCATTAACTACAAGCAGGCTTTGTAGCCAAAATAATTGAGAAATATTTAATATTCCTCATTCAAAATGATTCCATTAATCAAACATGCTATGATTGTAATGATTATTTAAATGCCATTCCCTAGAAAATGTGTAACACCACATGTGATCAATCTTTTTTTTTTTAAATAAGATTTATGTATCTGAAAGAGAGAGAACATGCATGCACAAGTGGGGATTGGGGGTGCGCAGTGGGAAAGAATCTCAAGCAGACTCCCACTCAGCATGGAGCCTAACAGGGGACTGGAAGGGGGGCCCAATCTCATGACCTTGAGATCATGACCTGAGCCAAAAATCCAGAGTCAGAAGCCAACCAGCTGAGCCACCCAGGCGCCTCTTAAGGCCAATCTTTATTTCTGCATAAGTGTGTTTCCATAAGTTGTCAGAATTGTGGACTTTCCCTCTGGAGTCTTAGTCATGGCCTTTTCAGAAACGGAATCATGGACATCGTGTGCCAATATTTTCTTTTGTTGTTTCACACAGATGCTGCCCGCAACATCAATATATATATATATCTTTATATCTGATCTTATTTATTTTTACAGTTCAGCAGTGTGAAATATAGTATTCACACAGTTGTGCAACCCATCTCCTGGACTTTTTCATCATGCCAAACTGAAACTCTAGGCAGGCCTGGTTTTGGGGGCCACCTCGGTCCCTGTTGTTACCTAAATTGGGGGAAAGTGTTCCCTGAGGATTACCAAAGTAAGTGTACGATACAGTATTGTCGACCGTAAGCACCCACCACCCCCTCTACATGTTCTCTTTTTCTAGTTTAGTTTAGTTGTTGTTGTTGTTGTTGTTGTTTAAGTAGGCTCCATGTCTAGCGTGGAGCCCAGTGGAGGGCTTCAGCTCACAAAAGGTGATCAAGACCTCAGCCAAAATCAAGAGTTGGTGCTCAGCTGACAGCCACCCAGGCACCCTTATGCATTCTCTTTCAAGTGTGTTTTTTCCATCTCCAGAGAAACAGATTAATTACAGCATCCTTTGAGATGAAATAAAGTTACCTGAATCTGGTCATTTATTCCCCAGGTGGAAGAATCCATGTGAAGTGATGTTTCCGTCTGCCACTATGTTTTTCAAAAGATAAAATTTCTTGGGGGTGCCTGGGTGGCTCAGTCAGTTAGGCTTATATCAGATCTTGATCTCAGGTTCCTGAGTTCAAGCCCTTTGTTGGGGTCCATGTGGACTGTGGATCCTACTTTAAAAAAAAAGTTAAAATTTCTTATTGAAAGTGGATAATTTTGGGGCAACTCTCTTGGGTCCCCTCCCTTTTGGGGAGCTTTGTATTATCAATAAACTTTGCTTTGCTGCCCACCAAAAAAAGAAAGAAAGAAAGAAGAAAATCATTTTTAAGATTTTAAGTGTTTAATTTTCAAACACTGACATTTTGGGGCGCCTGGGTGGCTCAGTGGGTTAAGCCTCTGCCTTCAGCTCAGGTCATGATCTCAGGGTCCTGGGATCAAGCCTCGTACAAGCTCTCTGCTCAGCAGGGAGCCTGTTTCCCCCTCTCTCTCTGCCTGCCTCTCTGCCTGTTTGTGATCTCTCTCTCTGTCAAATAAATAAATAAAATCTTAAAAAAAAGAACTTAAATTTAGGAGTCTAATATCTGAATTAGATCAATGGATTAGCAAAAAGTATATTAATGAAAGGATTCTTCATCTTCTTTCTTCCACTTATTTCTTGAAATTTTTCCTTCATGAATTACTAAGAGTTAATTTTTAGTAATTCATGCCAAGTGAAAGGATGTGTGGACTTAAATTTGGAACTCAATAATTCTAGTTTGAACAGTAAATTTATGTCAATCATTAATGGTTCTATATTTAGCTACATTCTGCTGAAATAACCCCTGTGGAATTTTTTTTCTCCTGCTACCTAGTTTTTTGCAAAAATTTATTCAATTATCCAATTAGTTTTATTAGCTATTAAAGCAGTGAGCTTTCTATTTTCAAATCCTGATTATTTTTCCTTCTTGATAGATGTCAAATAGGGTTAATATTTTACCCTAGAATCTTAACATCTTAAAATAATATGTAGATGACAAGTTATTAAATTTTAATAATTTCTATACTGATGAAATTGTTAGCAATAATAAACAACTGGTATAATAATATAATTAACAAACTATTGAGTAACCATCTTCAATTTCCACCCACATACATTCTTTGTGGATTACAAAGAGTAATTGAGTATTAATTATTATATAGCGATTCATGCCAAGTGAAAGGATGTGTGGACTTAAATTTGGAACTCAATAATTCTAGTCTGTACAGTAAATAATTAGAAAATATGAACGGCAATATGAAATATTAAACGTAGCCAAAGTGCAGACACCAAGAGGGATTTTTTTTCTCATTAAACTTTTGTTTTAATGGATCTCAAAATTCTGTGACAGATTTTTGGTCATAGTGTTTTCCATTAAAAAGTACTGATCCTGGGCGCCTGGGTGGCTCAGTGGGTTAAGCCGCTGCCTTCGGCTCAGGTCATGATCTCAGGGTCCTGGGATCGAGTCCAGCATCGGGCTCTCTGCTCAGCGGGGAGCCTGCTTCCTCCTCTCTCTCTGCCTGCCTCTCTGCCTACTTGTGATCTCTCTCTGTCAAATAAATAAATAAAATCTTAAAAAAAAAAAAAAAAAAAGTACTGATCCTGGGGCACCTGGGTGGCTCAATTGGTTAAGCATCTGCCTTCAGTTCAGATTATGATCCTGGAGTCCCAAGATCAAGGCCCACAATGGGTTCCCTGCTTAGCACAGTCTGCTTCTCCTTCTCCCTCTGCTGCTCTCCCTCTCTCCGCCTGTCAAATAAAATCTTAAAAAAAAAAAACCAAAAAACTGATATTAGGGATGCTCGGGTGGCTCAGTTGGTTGAGCTTCGGACTCTTGGTTTCAGCTCACGTGGTGATCTCAGGGTCATGAGGCTGAGCTCTGGGTCAGGCTCTGCCCTCAGCAAGGGGATTTTCCCTCTTCCTCCACCCCTCCCACTTGTGCTCTCGCTCTCTCTCTCTCTCTCAAATAAATAAAATCTTTTTAAAAAATAAAAATTCCTTCATAAAAAAGGTACTCCCTTTTTTTTTTTTTAAGTTTTTATTTATTTATTTTTCTGAGAGAGAGAGAGAGAGACCGAGCATGAGCAGGGGGGAGATGGAGAATCAGGCTCCCCACAGAGCAAGGAGTCCAATGTAGCACTTGATCCCAGGACCCTGAGATCATGACCTGAGCTGAAGGCAGATACCAACCAACTGAGCCACTCAGGTGTCCCAAAAAAGTACTGATTTAAAAAACTAATAACTGAAGGGGCGCCTTGATGATTCAATCCATTAAGCTTCTGACTCCTTATTTCCATTGGGGTGGTGACCTCAGGGTGGTGGGATTGAGCCCCTCAATGGGCTCTAGGCTCAGTGGGGAATCTCGTTCTCTCCAACTTTTCCCTCTCTCCTCCCTCCCCCAAAATAAATATATAAATCTTAAAAAAAAACCACAAAAACTAATGACTTTAAACTGTCATACCAAACAGCCCAGTGGCCTACAAAACATTCTCCTTTCCTTTTGAAGACTTTATGATCTATTGTTATCATAAATGAGTCTTTTACAATTGAACTTGAAAGGTCAAGTGACACAAATTGTTCAGAGGCTGATCTTCCACCACTGGTTAAGATGGGGATGGCAAGGGGCGCCTGGGTGGCTCAGTGGTTTAAGCCTCTGCCTTCGGCTCAGGTCATGATCTCAGGGTCCTGGGATCGAGCCCTGCATCGGGCTCTCTGCTCAGCAGGGAGCCTGCTTCCCCCTCTCTCTCTCTGCCTGCCTCTCTGCCTACTTGTGATTTCTGTCTGTCAAATAAATAAATAAAATCTTAAAAAAAAAAAAAAAGATGGGGATGGCAAGTATTGGGAATAATTAGCCCTCTGAGCCTTCTGGGCAGATGTGACGACCTTGCCCGCCCCAGCTCCTTCTTGTCCACTGCTTTGATGACACCCGCAGCAACTGTCGTCCCTTGTCATGAACAGTTAAACAGCCCAGAGCACGATAGTCAGGGAAGCTCTCAACCTGCATAGGTTTGCCAGGAGCGATATCAACAATGGCAGCATCACCAAACTTCAAGAACTTGGGACCATTTTCCAGCTTTTTTCCAGAATGACGATCTATCTTCACCTTCAGCTCAGCAAACTTGCAGTGTGAATTGTGTGACAATCCAGCACAGGTGGATATCCAGCACTGATGGGCCTGAATGGTTCAGGATAATCACTTAAGCCATGAAATCAGCGGCTTCCTCCAATGGGTGGGTCATTTTTGCTGTCACCAGCCACTTTGCCACGATGAATATCTTTTTTTTTTAGATTTATTTATTTGACAGACAGCTGTCACAAGTAGGCAGAGAGGCAGACAGAGAGAGGAGGAAGCAGGCTCCCCACTGAGCAGAGAGCCCGATTCGGGGCTTTATCTCAGGACACTGAGATCATGTCCTGAGCCAAAAGCAGAGACTTTAACCCACTGAGCCACCCAGGTGTCCCAGCCACGACGAATATCTTTGAGAGAGGTTTTTGACATTGAAGCCCACATTGTTCCCAGAAAGAACCTCACTCAAAGCTTCATGGTGTATTTTAACACATTTGACTGCATTTGTAACATTGACTGGCGCAAAGGTGACCACCAAGTTGGGCTTAAGAACACTAGTCTCCACTCGGTCCACAGGGACAGTATCAATACCACCAATTGTAGACGTCCCAGAGGGGCAGACACCAGTGCTTGTCAGTTGGACAAGTCGATGGCAGAATGCAATCCAGAGCTCTAAGCAGCATGGTTCCACCGGTATTGCCGTCTTTGTGGGTGACTTTCCATCTCTTGAACCACTTAGCACTTGGATCCCGCACGTTGTCACCATTCCAATCAGAAATTGGCACAAAGGCTACCGTGTTGGGCTGTAGCCAATTTTCTTAATATAGGCGCTGAGTTCCTTAACGATTTCTTCATATGTCTTCTGGCTGTAGGGTGGCTCAGTGGAATTTATTTTGTGAACAGCAATAATTAGTTGATTCACACCCAGTGCGTAAGCCAAAAGGGCATACTCACAGGTCTGCCTATTTTTGGAGACACCGGCTTCAAATGCACCATCACCAGAAGCAACAATCAGGACAGCACAGTCAGCCCGAGATAGATCTGTAATTATGTCTTTGATAAAGTCTCTGTGTCCTGGGGCATGAATGATGATTATGTATTACTGGTCTCGAATTTCCACAGGGAGACATCAATGGTTCGCATTTGGGTTCAGTTTTCAGTTTATTCAAGACCCAGGCATACTTGAAGGAGCCCTTTCCCACCCCAGTAACCTCCTTTTCAAAATTTTCAATAGCTCTTTTGTCGATCCCACATTTGTAGATCAGATGGCCAGTAGTGATAGACTTGCCTGAATCTAGGTGTCCAAAGACAACAATGTTGACAAGAATCTTCTCCTTTCCCCTTTTGATTTAAATGTAGTGGTGGTTTTCATGACACCTGTGTTCTGGCAGCAAAGCCATCGTCAAAGAAAAGGGATTTTCTTTTTTTTTTTTTTAAAGATGCTTTGCACATCAGGTGAAAAGCAAATCCTTTTTCTGAAGCACAGGCTATTTTAGGTAATATGAGATCAATAAGGCCTTCCCATTTTCTTTTTTTCTCTTTTGTGTTTTTAAAAATTTGTTTTTATGCATTTTTATTCTTTTTTTTTTGAGGTATAATTGACATACATTATATTAGTTGCAGATATGAAACATAATGATTCAATATTTATGTATGTTGCAAAATGATCACCATGATAAGTCCAGTTTACATGCGTCACCATACAAGGTCCTTAGATTTTCAACTGATTTCTCTGTTAAGTGGAAGAATGGAAGCTGCCAACCATGCAGGCCGAGACACTTTGCTGCCATCTGCTGGAACATGATCGCAATAAATTATAAATAATTTACCTCGCAGTCAGCAAAAGAATAACACAATACACAAATATTTACAAATTGTTTCAAGATAATAAAGATGTCTGTGATATGACTGGCACATCCTTGGGTATAGTGCTCTTGTGCAGTGTCCAACATAAACAACTGTACATGGTGACTGTGGGAAGCTACACACAGACAGGGCAGGTGTGGGAAGAGGATTGGTTTATCGGTTCATTGCTTCAAAGTGGAAGACAATCAGAAAGCTTCTAGGAAGAGATCCACAGACAGGAGTAGCAGGACTTGGGGATTAGAAAAGAACAAATTTTAGGACCATCTAAAGGGGTGTTTGAGGTCAGGGGTAGGCAATCAAAGTGAAAGGAGTTGTTGGAAGGTGATTAGGTATGGGACAAGAGACCAGGCTCTACCCTGCCTTTACTGTGTTTCCTTAAGACACACCTTCCTCTTCCCTGAGTTCTTTTGCTCCCTTCAGCTGTAGGAGAGGGGCAGGAGATGTTGCACTGTGGGAGCCCTGCCCTTTTTGACCTTCCAGGTTTCTGAGAACTAAAGAGAATAGGATCTCCAGGAAGGGGTCAGAATGAGGGGTGGGATCATAGGTTCTCATTGTAAGAGAAGGTATGGCTGAACTTCAGGGAGGACTTGGCCATGTTCTGGCCATACCAGTGTATACACCCACTCACAGTCTGCAGTGGTGTGGGGAGGGACGAGAAGAGCTCAGATGAATGCCAGCAAGAGCATTCAGAAGAGTCTTCCTGGACTCCTGGATCCCTCATTTCTACACACAATTCTGAATATGCAAATATCCCTCTATATTCCAAACTTCTCTGTCTTTTCCAAGGATCTCATTTTCTGCCCTTAACCTCTCTCCCATCATAGATTCTCTCACTCTTCCTACATCCCCCATCTCTTTCCCTTTGCTTTCCTCCAGCTTCCAACTGTCTCCAAGCTGACTCTCCAGGTCCCCTCTTCCTTTGCCTCTCATTTCCTAGCTCTTCTTTCCTGAGTCCATTCCACTGCCCCCTGCCTGAGGTTGCCAGATAAAATATAGGATGCAAATTTAAGTTTGAATTTCTGGTAACAACAGATAATTTTTAGTAGAAAGATGTCCCAAATATTTTATGGCATATACTTACACTAATTATCTGAATGTCAAATTTTATGAGGTGTCCTGTATTTTTTTAAAAGATTTTATTTATTTATTTGACAGATCACAAGTAGGCAGAGAGGCAGTCAGAGGGGGAAGCGGGCTCCCTGCTGAGCAGAGAGCCTGATGCAGGGCTCGATCCCAGGACCCTGAGATCATGACCTGAGCCAAAGGCAGAGGCTTTGTCCCACTGAGCCAACCAGGCGTCCCTGTCCTGTAATTTTTTTTTTTAATGTCTTGTATTTTTTTAAGAGTTTATTTTTTTAAGTAATCTCTACACCCAATATGGGGCTCCAACTTAGAACCCCAAGATTAAGAGTCACATGCTGTACTGATTGAGCCAGCCAGGTGTCCAGGTGTCCAGGTGTCCTGTATTTTTATGTGTTCTATCTGGCAAGTCTACTCTTGCCTTTCCCCGACTTCCTGGCCATGTTAACTCCACCCCAGCTGGTCTCCTTGGAGACCCTGCAGCTCTTAGGCAGGCAGTCCAGGGCTCCCCCAAAGGCCAACTCTGTCCAGCTTAGCTCCTCACTGGCCACTCTGGGCCTCCTCAAAACTCAGCAATGAAAAAGAGTTTTCACCAGTGCAGGGGACCTACAGGACACTGCACAACTCTGTAGCCAATATTGGTTCTGTTTGGTTGCTACTAGGGCATACTCATTGCTATATGGTTTATTCCTTCAATACATTTGTTTATCCTTAGGTCTTTACCACACTGACTTAATATCTTTATAATAAGTCTTGAAATAAAGTGGTTAAGTGTTCCTCCTTTTTCTTCAAGATCATCAGGGCTACTCTAAGCCTTTCCATATACATTTTAGAATTATCTTGTCAACTGATATTTTAAAAAGTTGGCTGGGATTATTATTGGAATTGTGTTGAATCTATAGATTCATTTGGGGGAGAATTGATGGGCTAACAATACAGAGTCTTCCAGTCCATAAATATAATATATCTTTCCATTTATTTATGCCTTCAATTTTCCAGTTTTATAGCATTTACTGTAGACCTTGCATGTCTTTCATTATATTTATTTTTAGTTAATTTAGTTTTAATGTTTTTAACTGAATTATAATTGACATACAGTATTATATAAGTTTAAGGTGTATAAGATAGTGATTCAATATTTTTATATATTATGAAATGATCACCATAGTAGGTCTAGTCACCCTCTGTCACCGAAGTTATTACAATGTTATTGACTGTATTCTCTGGGCTGTATATTACATTTCTCTGACTTGTTTATTTTAACTGAGAGTTTAACTGGAAGTTTGTACTTCTTAATCTCCTTCATCTATTTCTCTCCTCTCCCCTACCCTTTGGCAACCACCAATTTGTTCTCTGTACCTGTGAGTTTGTTTCTGTTTTGTTTGTTTGTTTTGTTTTTAGCTTCCACATATAAGAAAAATCATGTGGTATTTGTCTTTTTCTGTCTGATTTATTCTAGCCTACTACCCTGTAGTTCCATCATGTTGTCACAAATGGCAAGATATTTTTCTTTTCTCTTCTCTTCTTTTCTTTTCACAGTTGAGTAATATTCTGCTCCATATACCATATCTTCTTTATCCATTTATCCATTGGTGGACACTTAGATGTCTCCATATCTTGGCTATTGGGAATAATGCTCAAATAGCGTAGGGGCACATATATTGTTCCAACTTAGTGTTTTTGTTTTCTTTGGATAAATACCCAGAAGTGGAATTGTTGGATTATGTGATAATTCTTTTTTCAGTGATTGTATAGTAATTCCGGTTTTTTAAATTTTTAAAAAGATTTTATTTATTTATTTGACAGACAGAAATCACAGGTAGGCAGAGAGGCAGGCAGAGAGAGGAAGAGAAGCAGGCTCCCTGCTGAGCAGAGAGCCCGATGCGGGGCTCGATTCCAGGACCCTGAGATCATGACCTGAGCCGAAGGCACAGGCTTTAACTCACTGAGCCACCCAGGCGCCCCCATATTGCTTTTCATAGTGGCTGCACAAATTTACATGAATTTACTGTTACTACCAATAGTGCACGAAAGTTCCCTTTTCTCCACATCCTTACCAATACTAGCTATTTTTTGTCTTTTTGATCCTAGCCATTCTGACATGTGTAAGATGGTATTTATTGTGGCTTTGATTTGCATTCGCCTGATGATAAATGATGCTGAACATCTTTTGATGTATCTATCGGCCATCTGATGTCTTCTCTGGAACAATGTCGTTCAGGTCCTCCACCCATTTTTAATCAGGTTATTTGTTTTTTGCACTGACTTGTATGAGTTCTTTATATATTTTGAATATCAACTCCTTCTTGGATATATAATTTGTAAGTATCTTTTCCCATTTAGTATGTTACTTTTTCAAAAATTTTGTCGATGGTTTCGTTCACTGTGCAAAAGCTTTTCAGTTAGATGTAGTCCCACTTGTTTGTTTTTGCTTTTGTTGCCCTTACACGAGGAAACAACCAGAAAAATATTGCTTGGACTGATGTCAAAGAGCTTACTGTGTATGTTTTCTTCGAGGAGTTTTATGATTTTAGCTCTTACATTTAAGTTACATTTTTGAGTTTATTTTAGTATATGGTGTAAGAAAGTGGTATAGTTTCATTCTTTTGGTTGTAGCAGTCCAGTTTTCCCAATGCCATTTGTCGAGGAAACCATTCCCCCACACCCCCTGCATTGTATGTTCTTGCCTCATTTGTCATAGATTAATTGACCATTTAAGTGTGGATTTATTTCTGGACTCTCTATTCTGATCCATCAATCTAAGTGCCTTTCTTTGTGTATGTGTCAGCACCACACTGTTTTGATTACTATAACTTTGTAGTACAGTTTGAAATCAGGGAGTGGGTTATTTCCATCTTGGTTCTTTCTCAAGATTTCTTTGGCTATTCTGGGTCTTTTGTGGTTCCATACAAATTTTGGGATTATTTGTTCTACTTCTGTGAAAAATGCCATTGGTATTTTGATAGGAATTGTATTGAATCTATAGGTTGTTTTGAATAGTATGGACATTTAAATAATATAAATTCTTCTAATCTATGAACATGGTATATCTTTTCATTTTATTTGTATTGTTTTTAGTTTCTTTCATCAATGTTTTATAGTTTTCAGAGTACAGGTCTCCCATCTCCTTGGTTAAATTTAGTCGTAGGCAATTTTTTTTGAAACAATTGTAAATGGGATTATTTTCTTAATTTTTTTTGATAGTTCATTGTTAGTATATGGAAATGAAGCATATTTCTATATATACTAATTTTGTATCTCACAAGTTTACTGAATTTATTAGTCCTAATAAGGTTTTCTTTTATAGAGTCCGTTAGGTTTTCTATATATTGTATCATGTCATCTGCAAATAGTGACAGTTTTACTTCTTCCTTCCAATTTGGATGACTTTTATGTCATTTTCTTGCTTAATTGATGTGGCTAGGACTTCCAGTACTATGCTGAATAAAAGTGGTGAGAGTGGGCATCCTTGTCTTGTTTCTGATTTTAAAGGAAAAGCTTTCAGCTCTTCACCATTGAGTATAATGTTAGTTGTGGGTTTGTCATATGTGAACTTTATTCTGTAGAGAGAGGTACATTCATTTTATATCCACTTTTTGAGAATTTTTGTTATAATGGATGTTGAATTTTGTCACATGTTTTTCCTGTATCTATTGAGATGTTCATATGATTTTTTATCTTTCATTTTGTTAACATGGTGTATCAGATCAATTGATGTGTGGATGTTAAGCCATTCTTGCATTCCTAGAATAAATCCCACGTGGCCATGGTGCTTGATCCTTTTAATACATTGTTGAATTCAGGTTGCTAATATTTTGTTGAAAATTATTACATTTATGTTCATCAAGGATATTGGTGGGTTTTTTTGGTGTGTCTTCGTTTTTAGTATCAGGGTAATGCTGGCTTTGTAAAATGAGTTCAGAAGTGTTTCATCTTCAGTTTTTTGGAATTACTTGAGAAGGGTGGGTATTAAGTTTTCTTTAGATATTTAGTAGAATTCATCTGTGAAGCCACTTGGACATGGACTTTTGTTTGTTGGGAATTTAAAAAAATATAATGATTCATTTTCACTACTGGTAATTGGTCTATTCAGATTTTCTTTATTTCCTTTTTTTCCCCCCTGTTTTTGAAAGATTTTTTTTTAAAGATTTTATTTATTTATCAGAGAGAGGGGGGGAGCGAGCGAGCACAGGCAGACAGAATGGCAGGCAGAGCAGAGGGAGAAGCAGGCTCCCTGCTGAGCAAGGAGCCTTATATAGGACTCAATCTCAGGACCCTGGGATCATGGTATGAGCTGAAGGCAGGTCCTTAACCAACTGGGCCAACCAGGTGCCCCTTGTCTATTCATATTTTCTACTTCTTCATGATTCAGTGTGTGTGTTTTTTTTTAAAGAATTCATTTGAGAGAGAGAGAGAGAGAGCATGACAGGGGGGAGGGTCAGAGAGAGAAGCAGACTCCCACTGAGCAGGGAGCCTGATGCAGGACTCAATCCTGGGACCCTGGGATCATGACCTGAGCTGAAGGCTGTTGCTCAACCACCTGAGCCACCCAGGCACCACATGATTCTTGAAAGATTGTATGTTTCTAGGAATTTATCCATTTTTCTAGGTTGTCTAATCTATAATTGTTCATAGCATTTTCTTATGACCCTTTATATTTCTGCAGTATTGGTTGTAATTCCTCCTCTTTCATTTCTGATTTTACTTGGGCTTTTTTTTCCCTTGATGAATCTGCTAATGGTTTGTTGATTTTGTTTATCTTTTCAAAAACTAGCTCTTAGTTTCATCGATCTTTTCTTTTCTTTTTTTAAGTTCCTATTCCACTTATTTCTATTCTGATCTGTTATTTCCTTCCTTCTACTAACTCTGGGCTTTGTTTTTTCTTTTTTACCTAGTTCCTTTAGGTGTAGGTTTAGATTGCTTTTTTGAGATTTTTCTTGTTTCTTGAGATTGACCTATATTTAATTATGAATTTCCCTCTTAAAACTACTTTTGCTTCATCACACACAAAAAATGGAAAATTGTTTCCATTTTCATTTGTCTCAAAAAAGTTTTTAATTTCCTCTTTGAGGGTAGCTCAGTCAGTTAAGTGTCTGACTTTGGCTTAGGTCATGATCTCAGGATCCTGGGATCAAGTCTGACATCTGGCTATCTTTTCAGTGGGGAGTCTGCTTCTCCTTCTCATTCTTCCTCTGTGTTCTCCCTCTCTCAAATGAATAAAAGCAAGAGAGAGGGGGAGAGAGCATGAGCAGGAGGAGGGGGAGAAGCAGACTCTCCACTTGAGCAGGGAGCCCAATGTAGGACTCAATCTCAGGACCCTGGGGTCATAACCTGAGCCAAAGGTCGACACTTAACCAATGGAGCCATCCCAGGTGCCCCGTAATAAAAATCTTTAAAAAAATAAATTTGCTCTTTATTTCTTGGTTGATACATTGGTTGTCTAATAGCAAGTTGTTTAGTCTCCATGTGTTTATATTTTTTCCAGTTTTCTTCTTTTAGTTGACTTCTGGTTTCATACCACTGTGATCAGGGATGCCTGGCTGGCTCAGTCAGTAGAGCATGCGACTCTTGATGTCAGGGTTATGAGTTTGAGCCCCATAATGGGCATAGAGCTTACTTCAAAAAATAAGATAAGTTCATACCATTGTGGTCAGAAAAGATGTTTGATATGATTTCCATCTTCTTAAATTTATTGAGACTTGTTTTGTGTTCTAATATGTGATCTATCTTGAAAAATATTTCATTGGACTTGAGAAGAATGTGTATTCTTCTGTTTTGGGATGAAATGTTATATATAGACATATATGTCTATATATATATATATATAGACATATATATATATTAAGTCTATCTAGTTTTTTTTTAAGATTTTTAAAAATTTTTATTTATTTGACAGACAGAGATCACAAGTACGCAGAAAGGCAGGAAGAGAGAGAGAGAGAGGAAGGGAAGCAGGCTCCCTGCTGAGCAGAGAGCCTGATGCAAGGCTGGATCCCAGGACCCTGGGATCATGACCTGAGCTGAAGGCAGAGGCTTTAACCCACTGAGCCACCCAGGCGCCCAAGAAACAGACTCTTAAGTACAGAATACAAACAGAGGTTTGGTTAACAGAGGGGAAGTGGGAGGATGGGTTACATAGGTGATGGGGATTAAGGAGTGCACTTGTGATGAGCACTGGGTGTTATATGGAAGTGTTGAAGCTCTATATCATGCACTGGAAACTAACATAACACTCTATGTTCACTGAACGGAATTAAATATAAAGCTTAAAAAAGCTACTGTGATTCTTTCATCAAAGAAGGAGATGGCTGTTGGCTGGGACACCACCAGTGACTGCCACACTGCAAAAATCTCCTTCACATGCAAGGAACAGAGAAAGACGTGTCAGACCTGGAGGAGCTGAGCAATTATGTCAACCACCTTAACTGTCTGAAGGAACTCTTAGGAGAAAGGGTGCAGCCAAATGATATTTAAATCAGAACTAAGATTTCAGGTGAACAATGGTCAGGGATACTTCTGTACCTCTGACTTTTCAGTTCCTTTCAAAGTCTCCAAGATCTTGCCTTCTTTAGGCCTTTGCAATGCCAGGAATTCTCTTTCCCCTGTCTGTGTCCGAGGCACTCATACTCATCTTTTAAACTGTAACTTAATTATTAATTTCTCTTACTGGCCTTCCTTTTACCCATATTTAAGTCATGATCACCTACCAGTGGTTCTCAAAAAACCCTCTTCTTTTTGTTCTTGTCACTTCTTATCACATGGGCAATTCTATGGTTTTTATATTCCAACTATTCTATATGTCTGGTCAAATAAAATGTCCACTAGGGAAAGAATTTTGACCCTTTGATTATTCATCGATAGCAGGCATCAAAAAACTATGGGCCCAGGCCAAATCTGGTCCACCACTTGTTTTGTACAGCTAATGAGGTTAGAATAGTGGTTATTACATTTTTAAATGATTGAAAAAAGAAAGATGAACAATATTTATGGACAGTTGAAAGTTACAAGATTCAATTTTTTTGTCCATAAATAAAGTTTTATTGGAATACTGCTACAGTACCTTGTATACATTTTGTCTGTAGCTGCTGTCCCACTGTAGTGGCAGAGTTGAATAGTTGTGACAGAGACCCTTTACAGGAGAAGTGTGCCAGCTCCTGCTCCATACTAATTATTGAGATAAATACCTGGTGGATAATGGAATCTATTGGTCCAAATTCAGTGTATCACTTAGACATCAGTCATTTACCTCAAGAGCTGGACTTTAACAAGCAATCACCTTCTTCAGTAGTGGGAAAATAAGACATCCCCATAGGGCTAACAGGCAAAGGGAATCCCTGGCTGGTGAAAAGTCAAGTTTGCCTCAATTGGTCAGGCAATGAATCTACACTTGCACAGCTGGAGGGATGTGGTGAATCGGTTTTGAAGTCCGAGGAGGAGACACTGGTAAGTGAAAATGTGAGCATGGGGACATGGGGGTTTGTCACTAATCCTTTACCTCTCAGGTTCTGCATTCAAGCCATGCAAATCCCCTCTGCACCATCCTCAAGACAATATCACAGGAAAGTTTCCCTACAAGGTACAATTGGTGTCCGGATTTTCCTCACCCAACTATTGCTCATGTTATTTATTTGTCTTTTTACTGGGGCCGGCAGTTCCTCAGGGATATTATCGATTCCCCTTGCAGACACTGTCCTTGCTACCAGTAACATTATAATTGCTACACTGGTGGGATCAATTGCTACACCATGAGATCATGGTGTCTGTAACCTTAAATTTGGGGTCAGGTGCTTTCTTACACTCTCAGGCACATACACTCGTGGTGACAGGCTCACCGTCCAGATATCAAAGATCTACTTGGTGAGTTTTTCTTTCTTTTTCCTCCTCTTAGAACATGTTAGAAAAAGTGACTTTCAGTGTTAGAGCTTTATCTTGGAATCCTAATATGCTTCTTGCCTGGGAAGGATGGAGTGCTATATTCAATCTGAAGATTCTAGAGAAATGTGTAGATCCTCAGGAAGACACTAATAATATGTCTTATGTTTGTACTGTATTTAGAGTTATTCTCTTTCCCTTCCTTTCATTTTTGTACTTGGCTTCCAGAGAATTCCTGGCCAGCCTTTCTTACTATTAACTTGCCAGAATATTCCTTTTTTCCTTTGCAACCTTTTAAACACTTTCTTTAAAATTGGGGACCACATCGGGACACCTGGGTGGCTCAGTTGGTTAAGCAGCTGCCTTCGGCTCAGGTCATGATCCCAGCGTCCTGGGATGGAGCCCCACATCGGGCTCCTTGCCCCGCGGGGAGCCTGCTTCTCCCTCTGACTCTGCCTTCCACTGTGTCTGCCTGTGCTCGCTCTCACTCGCTCTCTCTCTGACAAATAAATAAATCTTTAAAAAAAAAAAAGAATAAAAAAAATTGGGGACCACAGGGATATTATGAGGAATACATAAAATAACATACGTGTCTGGCTTTAAGCATGGACATAGAGGCCACAGGTTCATTTTTTCTTGTTTTCTCGTTGGTCAAGGCTGGCTTCAGAAGAACGTTCATAGAGAGCCATCCCTTTGGGTGGTGCAAGGAAAAGGCATAAACCATATTCTTCTCAGGTTCTTCCTAGGTCCCAGGAAAGGAATGTTAATTGTTGACTCTCAGTCTCTTAAGGAGAGATATATTCCTGAATTTATTTCCCAGAATCAATAATGGACATAAAGCCACCCATTGACCGCATCATCAGTGCTGAGCCAGAGTCATAAATGGGCCATGACATTTAGACAGGAAATCCAGAGTTTGGGCTCTAATTCAGGTTAATTCCCTCCCACATGCTTGGGTCTGACCCTACCCTGTCCTTGGTGTGACAGAGGAAATGAATACAAGAAAACGTGCCATACAAGGGCAGGGCCCAGAAAAGAGACCAGCAAAGAACCCATTGAATATTGGATTATTTTCAGCATCAGTTGTTGGTACTGGCAGGAACCATGTGAAGGTTGCCACCGTGCTTCTCCCCACCTGGCTAAAGGCCAATGCCTAAAGAAGGGAAAACCTTCCTTACCTTGGGGCTGCCTTTTCTACCTATTTGACTTCCTGCTATTTCCTCCTTAATGACCGACTCACTTCTCCTTTCTTGCCCTTACATACAGTGCTCTTTTTTAGCAAAGGAAGCCTGGATCCTAAATATTTGGCTGTCCATGTTCTTATTCCATATTAGTTTCATTATCTTCTTTCTCCACACTAGACTTGTTTCTAATAACTTTGCTTAGTCATCATAACACACTGGAATCTAGGGGCTTATCACAGAGTCTGCTTTGGTGTTCATGATTCCACACTCTTCAACGCCAGATTGAAGTGGGGACCCCTTCAACATGGCTGGTGTACTCATACCCCAGCGCCTTTGAGTGTTGGCTGTTAAAGCCTCACACCGGCGCCCCTCTCAGAATTACCCTTAGATGCAATGCAACCCCCCTTACAATGTTACCTGAATGGCCAATGGCCAACGATGACTGAAATGGAGTCTGCGAGCCCAGCCTGTTGCCTCGGTGAGACACTAACTATGCTGCCGGGTGTGTACCAGGCCCTCCGGGGAATCTGGACAAGCCCGTATCCTTGCTCAGCCTCTTTCCCTTGCCCTACCTGCCTCCCTCCCGCCTCTCTCCTGGGAGTTCTCTCTCACTAGAACACTATGGAAGCTTCCCCATCTGAGGCTCTGCTCCAGGGAAATGGACCTAAAAGAGCAATAGTTTTATTTAATAATGGACATGAGGCTCAACAGAAAACACATAAGGCCTCAAATCTGAGCTGCCAGCATCTGATATTCATCAAAGACACCTCTGAATTAGAGTGTGGGGTCCCTTCAGCACCATGTGCTTGGGGCTGGACACAGGAAATGGAGGCTTTCCCAATGTGCCATTATTCCTGAACCCTTGGAAAGCCATTATTGCCACTGAGAATGATACCAGGTTTGCCTGCCTGCCTGCCTCCTTCTTTCCCACCCTTTCTCCCTTCCCTATTGGTTTCTTTCTCTTTCCCCTGGTCTCTTCTCTCCTCATCCCATCCCCCTTTCCCCTCCCCTCCCATTTCCTTCCTGCCTCTCTTTCTTTCTTCCATCGCTTCTTCCTTCCTTCCTTCCCCCCCCCCCTCTTTCTTTCTTTCATAACTGCAGTGGGAATGGATTCCCCTCTCCCTTCAACTACTTCAGCTCCCTCCTCAGAATCACAAAGGTACCTACTGTACATATCCACAAAGAAAGGTGAGGTGTCTCCTGACTTCTGAGATTTTGGGTTGAGAATCTGTAGATAAGACACTTGCTTACTTCCTTCTCTTCTGAGAAGCCTTTCTGGTTAGATGTAACATAGGACTTGAGAGTAGGAGATTTGGAGACACCATGCCTGGATGCCGAGGTTCTGTGGGGGTGATTTTAGATGATTTTATTAATTTTTTCTGATTTGAAAATGGGCGATGATAGTAACATCTCTATTTTTTTAGAGAGAAAGTAATGTTAGAATATGTGAAGTACATACTTAGAACAGTGGTTTTCTCCCTTGACTCTATATATGTGCTACAAATGTAAGAGTTGGTGATACCTCCCCCAGTTTATGCTTATCATTTGTTTTCCAGCCCAGGACTATTTAGCATAAAAAGGGCTTTAATTAAACTTGGCAGGGTACATTTTTGCCTTTTTTTTTTTTTTAAGGTTTTATTTATTTATTTGACAGACAGAGATCATAAGTAGGCAGAGAAGCAGGCAGAGAGAGAGAGAGGGAGAAGCAGGCTCCCTGCTGAGCAGAGAGCCTGATACGGAGCTTGATCCCAAGACCCTGAGATCATGTCCTGAGCCGAAGGCAGAGGCTTAGCCCACTGAACCACCCAGGCGCCCCATTTTTGCCTTTCTTATTGAATATTTCCATGTCTCTTGTTTAGTGAGAATGCTATCTCCCAACATCAACACATTTATTCCTTTGCTCAGTGCAGTAAAACATTTGCTTATTTTTTTAAATGCAGTAAAACATTTTTAAAAGATTTTTATTTTAATTTTATTTCTGTTTTTCTTAGGTTTTATTTATTTATTTGACAGAGAAAGAGATCACAAGTAGGCAGAGAGGCAGGCAGAGAGAGAGGGGGAAGCAGGCTCCCTGCTGAGCCGAGAACCCAATGTGGGGCTCGATCCCAGGATCCTGAGATCATGACCTGAGCTGAAGGCAGAGGCTTAACCCACTGAGCAGCCCAGGTGCCCCTCAGTAAAATATTTTTAAAAAGATTTTATTTATGTGAGAGAGAGAGTGGGGGGAGGAGCAGAAGGACAGGGATAAGCAGAGTATGGAGCCAGGTGCCCCTAGTGTAGTAGTTTTTGAAGAGCTTCATCCATGCTACCATAGATAACAAAACCACTAAAAAGAGTTCAGGATTTGTTTGCACTTAGTTTGCATTTCTCTATCTTCTACATTGCCCAGGACTGAGGGAATGTATTCAAATATTATATTCAGAGTTTTTGTTTGTTCGTTATTATTTTTTTCTTCATTGTGGTTATGGCAGTCATTGAAAGACAACTGGGTTTATTTGTTTCGTTTCTAGTTTTTTATCCCTTCCCATCCTCGGTGATTTTTATTAAATTTTATTTTTGGAAAATGTAGAACATTAACATGGCCCCCAAACTCAAAAATATATGCAATTTTATTTTCAGAGAAATGTCCTTCTCTCCTTTAACTCTTTTAGTCTGTGAGTGTGTCTTTTCCACCCCTGACTGGTTATCTCTTTCTTGTGGAAATGTCACCACAAGGCTCTGGTTGATGCCCCTGTTGCAGTTGTGCTGCCCAGTGGCTTGAAAGGTCAATACTCAAGAGACAGTTTTTATTCGAAGGGAATTTGAGCTCTATTCAGGAGGCCAGTCACCTAGGGAGAAGATAGGCTCTTGTCCAAAAGCTAATTCCAAGGTTTCTGGCTGGCCTAAGGGTTTTAAAAGGACTTTAGGGCAGTTAGTCATAAAGGGAGTGCAGTAGTCTGTAACAGTTCTTTCTTTTTTTTAAGATTTTATTTTTCAGGTAAAAATAACCTGCGTAGGGCTCAAACTCACAGTCCTGAGATCAAGTGTCACAGGTTCCACCAATTGATCCAGCCAGGCACCCCTGTAACATTTCTTGATTATGTGCAGACTCGGTGGTGCCAGCCACAAATACTATCTCAGTGCTGGTTCCTGTTTTGTGATGTGCAGGAGAACTCCTTCCTCCTCCTCCTCCTCCACCTCCTCCTCCTCCTCCTCCTTCTTTGGAGACTTTATTCAGTTATTTGTCAGAGAGAGAGAACACAGCAGGCAGAGGGAGAAGCAGACGCCTTGCTGAGCAGACTCCCCAGATTTGGGACCCAGTCCCAGGACCCGGGTATCATGACCCAAGCCAAAAGCAGCTGCTTAACCAACTGAGCCACCCAGGTGTCCTAGGAGTACTCTGTTCATTCTGCAAAGAAGGGCAAGGTCCATTAGTACACAAAAGAAGGTCAGTTAAATAATTTGTGTGACCTAAAAAAAAGAAAAACATTTTACTAAAAAATCGGTAGGCTAATCAGAAAGCCAAGGTGTCTTCAAACAGACTTGATGGCTTCTGTAGCCTGGGAAAGTTTTGGTTCTTCTTTCCTCAAGGCCAGTGGTCTGTCTCCTACAGATCAAGGCACGGGTCAGCAGATAAGAAGTATGTTAACTTGAAGCCAGTTAACCATTAAGACCAGATGGAGTGCTCTTATAACTCCTCTAGAAAAGTTCCCTGGCCTCTAACCACTAAAGAAGAGCAGAACTCAGTGGGGGCAGATTTCTTCCATAATCTGCCATTCTGGGTTTGGTGGAGAAAGAGAGAAGGAGTGAGCATCTCGGGAGATCTGGTAATCCTATATCTGCTGTCACCGTTATCTCAATTCAGCAAGGCTTTTAATCTCCCTGGATAACCACGTGTAATGTCATTCTCTAATTGTCTAGTTCTATGGCTATGGATCAATAAATATCTTCTAACTACAATGTAGAGAAGCAGCATGTGCAGAATATCAAAGCTCTCCAAAATTATTTTCTTTCTTCTGCATTCATCAACAAACGTTTTTTAAAGTTGTGCACATAATATCCTCTTGGGATATTTAAAGCTTATCTATATCTAGTGTAATATTCTCTTACCATTATAAAATTGTTAGTTTTTTCCCTTTTGTCTTGACAAGATTTACCAACGTTAGACTTATTTATATATCCTTTTATATTTTTGTCAGTTATAGAGCTATTTTTATTTCTATTTCATTAATTTATTATATTATCTTCAAGGATATCTTCCTTCTACTGTCTTCAGTAAAATTTAGCAAAATGTGTAGGTTAATTTTAAAATGCTTTTTTTCAGTTTAAAATTATTCCATAAAATCTGTTAAATCAGGCAGGCTAATGATGTTATTCAAATCCTCTATATTTTATCTATTTTTGTGAAGGAGTGGCATATTCAGATAGAAATCTGTTAAACTCCATCTTGGGTCCTTATATATAAAGAGGCAACTGTCAATCCAAAATCCTACAGGGATGAGTCATTAATATGAATAGATAAAGCTGGTTTAATGAAGGCTATTATGAATTAAGGATACCTCCCCCAGTCAATGGAGTTGACATTATCTAGTTCCAACAACCATTTAATATGGGAGAACCCTGGCCAGGACCATAGCATTTTCTAATTTTTAAAGAGAAACAGAAGCTCCAGATTGTTTAAAAGTTGACAAATAATCTAAAATATTTATTTATTAATTATTTTAGATGAGTCCGTAGAGAACAATTTATTTATTTATTTTTAAATCCAATAACCAGCTTTCAGCCCCTACATCATTAGTTTTTGACGTGGTGTTGATTCATTAGTTGCATATAACACCCAGGGCTCATCACATCACATGCCCTCCTTAATGCCTATCACCCAGCTATGCCATCCACTGTCCACCTCCCTTTAAAACATTTAAACTATAGGGGCGCCTGGGTGGCTCAGTGGGTTAAAGCCTCTGCCTTTGGCTCAGGCCCTGATATCAGGGTCCTGTGATTGAGCCCCGCATCAGGCTCTCTGCTCAGCGGGGAGCCTGCTTCCTCCTCTCTCTGCCTGCCTCTCTGCCTACTTGTGGTCTCTGTCTGTCAAATAAATAAATAAAATCTTTTAAAAACAAACAAAAAACCCCATTTAAACTATAGAGTGGCAAAAGGAAGTGAATTATTGGGACCACTTTCTGCAATTGTATAGCCTATGTTTAGAAAAATGTCATTCATAAATATGCATCCACATACCCTAAATAAAATGCTAGAAATCATGTATACTTGGAAGAGAACCAGTTCACTCTTTCAGAGTAGTTTGAATCAGTATTTGTATATCCAATAATATAGGATTTTGCAAATACGAGTAAAGGTGAAATTTGTTAATATTGAACTTGTCGGGCTTAGGAAAGTAATATATATATTCTTTCTCTCTAGATTATATAGCTCTGAAACTCCTGGGCATTGACATGATGGCTTCTTATGAGTTGGTAATGGGGATTCTCCTCCTCTTCCAGACTATAGTTGGGAATGTCTTATTCCTTTCTTTTTATATATTGACTTCATTCAGTAAACATACTTGGAGACCTACAGATCTAATCACCAACCAGTTGGCCTCAGCCAACTTTCTAGTCCTTTTCTCTAGCTGCTCAGGCACTGGCAGCTTTTTATTTAGACTATTCCCTGGGAGAACCTATGTGCAAGATTACCTTTTATACTCAGAGGGTGGCCCAAGGGGTTTCTCTATGCACCACCTGCCTTTAAATGGCTTCCAGGCTATCACTATTAGTCCTAATAATTCCGGGTGGGCAGAACTCAAACCAAAAGCTCCTAGGAGTGCCTGAGTGGCTCAGTGGGTTAAGCCGCTGCCTTCAGCTCAGGTCATGATCCCGGGGTCCTGGAATCGAGTCCTGCATCGGGCTCTCTGCTTGGCGGGGAGCCTGCTTCCCCCCCCCTCTTTGCCTGCCTGTGAAATAAATAAATAAAATCTTCAAAAAAAAAAAAAAAAAAAGCTCCTAGATTTGTTCAGCCCTCCTGTTGCCTCTGTTGGAATCTTCATCTCCTGATAAATATTATCGTGCCAGTGAAAGTGACTCACTCAAGGACTACTATAAACATCACAAAAATGCAGTTTGGACTGTGTGCTACAGAAAAATCAGATTCATCCATAAGCTCACTGTATGCATTCCTCTTTACCTTCCTAGACATTTTGTGTTTGGGACCAATGGGTTGGGCCAGTGGCTTCATAGTGCTCTTCCTGCAAAGACATAGGCAAAGAATCAAATACCGTCACCACGCCTATCTCTCTCTCTCAGAGCTTCCTCAGAGACCACTGCCACTCACACTGTCCTGCTTCCGGTGAGCTCCTTTGTTTCCTTTTATTTTCTATCCTCCATCTTATCACTCTGTAGGACTTGCTTTGTCACCCAAAGCCTGCAACTGGCGAACATAAGTGCATTCCTGGCTGTTTGTTTTCCAGCTTTCAGCCCCTATCTCTTCATCAGCCATGACATTCAAACCTTAAGAATCTACTTTGTCAGTTTTAAGACAAAAATCTCCAAATAGTCTCATTCAACAGGTTTTTAAGTACAAAATATTCAACAGCTGTGGGTCTAACTGTAGACTCATTTAAAATTTATCCTGGTTGTTTTCCAATGTGAGATTTCAGTCCCGTGATTTAATTTTCTAAGTGCATCAATTTTCTCATTGAATATTTCCTCCCAATGCAACAAAATACATTTTCTTCTCTGCAGAAACTGCATAATCCAAGAAAAAGGAATTTTTAATTATATTAACAGTTGGGGTTACCCTAATGATATGGCAAGGCTTACATAATAATCCTAATTGGAAGGCCCACCTGGTAATCTTCACGCCCTATCATGCATGATTTTTAAAGGCCTCATCCTTTGGGGCACCTGGGTGGCTCAGTCAGTTAAGTGTCCAACTCTTGGATTTAGCTCAGGTCATGATCTAACTGTTATGAGATTGAGCCCCATGTTGAGCCTGGCTGGCATTTGGCTCTGCACTGAGTGTGGAGCCTGCTTGGGGTTTTCTCTCATCCTCTTCCTCTCTCTCTCTCCTTCTCTGAAAAAAGTAAATGAAATAATTAATTAAATAAATAAAGGCCTCATCCTTTAATATGGATCAGGCAAAGACCAGTAGGCACCTGAAGAACTATTCAATCTTGAAAGAAAAACACAAAGACAAACAGATGGGAACAAGGGAGGGAAAGTAACATGGAAAAAACAAAGCATATTAAGGAAGTAGAATAAAGTTCTACAATTTGTAAGTAATATTGTTGATGAGATATGAAATTATTGCATGCATAGGCAAGGGTAGGATGCTATTAAAATGAATGATAGATGACTAAAAGGATCTTTTGGGAATTAGGACCATTACAGAAGAGATAAAGTACTCAGCAGAGTGGATGGAAGGTAATACAGAGCAACCTCTAGGAAATTGAAAGAAGGGAAAAGAACTTAGAAACACCAGAAAAATAGCAAAACTTTTCTGATGGTAAATATCTGAATAACAGATATCCCTAGGAGAAAGAAGTATAAACATGGAGAGGAGAATAATATCAAAAAAGTTAATACAAGATAGTTTGTCACACCCATTTGCAGACTAAAAGGCTCATTTGTTTAATGTAATTGAACTAAAATATGCCAATATATAAATTTTAAATATTGGAAAGAATAATACTCTCTAACTCCATCCATGTCATTGCAAATGGCAAGATTTCATTCTTTTTTATGGCTGAGTAATATTCCATTATATATTTCACTCATATGTGGAATTTAAGAAACAAAACAAATGAACATGGTAGGGGGAAAGAAAGAGGCGAAGCAAGAAACAGACTCTCAACTATAGAGAGCAATCTGATAGTTTGTTTGGAGGGGAGGTAGGCAGGGGAATGGGTTAAACAGGTTGATGGGTATTAAGGAAGGCACTTGTGATAAGCACTGGCTGTTGTATATAAGTGATAAATGACTAAATTCTACACCTGAAACTAACATTACCCTGTATGTTAACTAGAATCTAAATAAAAACTTGGAAAGAGAAAAAAATATTGGAGAGAAAAACAGATTCCTAAAGATTCTGGAAAGCAAACAACAGGTCATATTCAAAGGGAGAAAAATAAAAATGGCTCAGATTTCTAAAGAAAAGAGAACAACACTGAAAACTGGAAGGCAATGGAGCAATGCTGCCAAACTTCTGAAATAATGATTTCTAAACTAAAATTGGATACGTGTCAAACAAAACTCAGGGATGATTTAGAATAGAGATATTTTCAAGGAAGGCAAGTTCTCAAAATGTTCTGTTAATGCTTTTCCAGGAATTACTGAAGGCCAAATTCTGTAAAGTAAGTAAGTGAAAAAGAAGACAACATGGACCCCCGCGAACTGGAGATTCAACCCACCCGAAATGCTAATGAGATCTGTTCAATGACAGAGAAAGGCAACCTAGGTTAACCACTATCCAGCCAGCCTAGAAATAACACAGTCAAACTCGTGGCAGAGGCTTGTATTGAAGAAGAAGATTATATTGATAGAATTCCTGATGTGGGGGCGCCTGGGTGGCTCAGTGGGTTAAGGCCTCTGCCTTCGGCTCAGGTCATGGTCCCAGGGTCCTGGGATGGAGCCCCGCATCGGGCTCTCTGCTCAGCAGGGAGCCTGCTTCCTCCTCTCTCTCTGCCTGCCTCTCTG
>NC_081573.1:9276151-9352665 GCF_022355385.1 Mustela nigripes | reverse complement strand
AAAAAAAAAAAAAAAAAAAAAAAAAAAAAAAAAAAAAAAGAATTCCTGATGTGTTCTATTGAAAACTTGGGAATGAATAAATGTTTGTACACAGAGAAATCAAGCATAGTAAAATACATTAATTCTAATTTGGGGAAATTAAAATTGGTATGAGAATAGAAATGTAACATGAAACCTCCCATGTTGAGCAATTAAGTCATAATAGGTAAACACTGATCATTTATTTGACCAAAATATATGTATTTAAGCTAGTGCGGAGGGTTTACTTGCTATTCTGTCAAATGCATCTCTAAATGATACACTGGCAAATATAATTGAGATATATTAGTAATGCCTGAACCCTAGGCTCAGTCCTGTGAGCTGGATCAGGGAGCTCCCTGTCTCCACCTCCACATCCAGCAGAAAGTCATTGCGTGACTAACACATTTTCATCAGACTTCCTCTGATTTACCCAAAGGAATGTGAATGTGTATGTGGAAATGATGTGCACTGCCAAGAAATGTGGAATTAGGTTTCAGCCTCCAGCTGTTATCTTCATCTTTGAGAATGAAATAGGGGACAAGTCACCAATGCATCATGCCAGTCTGAAACTTTTCAAAGTTTTCAGATTTCAGCAGAGCTGCTGAACAATTAAAGAATATCCAGAACACAAGAATGACCTGGAACAAGTATCCCTGAGACAGCTAGAGAAGTTATTCTTTTTTTTTCTTTTAAGATTTTATTTATTTATTTGACAGAGATCACAAGTATGCAGAGAGACAGGCAGAGAGAGAGGGGGAGGCAGGCTCCCCTCCTAACAGAGAGCCCGATGTGGGGCTCGATCCCAGGACCCTGGAATCATGACCTGAGCTGAAGGCAGAGGCTTTAACCTGCTGAGCCACCCAGGCGCCCCCGCCCTTTTTTTTTTTTTTTTTTTTACAAGGTTACTTGTGGGGGCAAATTCTGGCAAAAACAGTGGAACAACTTCAACAAGACACAACCATTGATCTTGTGGAAGACTTGAACAAACTAGATGACAAAGAACATGCCAAAAGAAAGAGCGTAATGAACTTTTTGAGAAAAATCAGAATGATGATCCAAATTTTGTTTATGATGTTGAAGCTGAGTTCCTGCGGATGAACAACTGCAGTCTTGTGGCTTGGGCACAGAGACAACTGATGAATTTTGATATAAACAACTCAAAAAATTTATTATGCTAGCAGAAAATCTATACAAATAATGTATAAATACGATTCTAGAAAAATCTGTAAGGAACACTAAATGTACCTGTTGGGTCATGTTTGGATTGACCTTGTTACTTTTCAAAACGAGGACATGAGGAGTATGTAGATGCATAAGGAAGTCAGGGAAAACTGAATACAGGAATCTGCCTGTAAGGAGTTTACAATCTAGGGATGCCTGGGTGGCTCAGTCTGTTAGGCGTCTGTCTTTGGCTCAAGTCATGATCCCAAGGTCTTGGTGTCAAGTCCCACATAAGGCTTCTTGCTCAGTGGGGAACCTGCTTCTCTCCCTGCCTGCCATTCCCCCTGCTTTTGCTCCCTTTCTCTCTCTCCCTCTGACAAATAAATAAATAAAATATTTTTAAAAAGAAAGTGTATTGATTCTGAGGTTCGATTTACTGTATCCATTAAAATAATCAAGAAAAGCCTAATCTAGGAACTAAAGTATGAATGTTACAAAGTATGTTAATATAATTCACCATATCAATTCTGAAAGTGAAAATTTAGATATGTATCTCTATAGATTATTTTTTTAAATTCCAGTATAGTTAACATACAGTGTTACATTATTAGTTTCATGTGTACAATACAGTGATTCAACAATTCTATACAACTCAGGGCCCATCATGGTAAGGGTATTCCCAATCCCTTCACCTATTTCACCAATCTCCCCACCTACCTCTCCTCTGGTAACCAACAGTTTGTTTTCTGTTTTTTGGTTTGTCTTTTTTTTTTCTTTATTTGTTTTGTTTCTTTAATTCCACATGTGAGTGAAATCATATGGTATTTGTCTTCCTCTGACTGACTTATTTCACTTAGCCTTATACCCTTCAGATCCAACCATGTCATTGCAAATGGCAAGATTTCATTTTTTGTGGCTGGGAAACATTCCATTATATATAGACATAACCTCTTCTTTATCCATTCATTTATTGATGACCACTTACACTGTTTCCATAATTGGCTATTGCTCTAATTAACATAGTGGTGCATATATCTTTTTGAATTAGTGCTTTCATGTTCTTTGGGTAAATACCCAGTAGTGGAATTACTGAATGATATGGCAATTGTATTTTTAATTTTTTGAGGAAACTCCATACTGTTTTCCATGGTGGTTTCACCAGTCTGCATTCCCACCAAGAGTGTACAAGTGTTCCTTTTTCTCTACATCTTCACCAACACTTGTTGTTTCTCATATTTTTTTATTTTAGACATTCGGACAGATGTGAGGTGATATTGTGGTTTGATTTGCATTGCCCTGTTGATGAGTGATGTTGAATATCTTTTCATGTGTCTGTTTAACAATTTGTATATTTTCTTTGGAGAAATGTCTGTTCGTGTCTTCTGCCCATTTTTAAATTGGATTATTTGGTCTTTTGTTGGTGAGTTGTATAAATTCCTTATATATTTTGGATAGTAACCCTTTATTGGATATATCATTTGCAGATATCTTCTCCCATTCAGTAAGTTGTATCTTAGTTGTGTTGATGGTTTCCTTTGCTGTGCAGAAACCTTTCATTTTGATGTAGTCCCAATAATTTATTTTTGCTTTTGTGTCCATTGACTCAAGCAACATATCTAGAAAAATGTTTCTATGACTGATATCAGACTGTGCTCTCTTCTAGGATTTTAATAATTTCAGGTCTCACAGTTAGTATTTAATCCATTTTTAATTTATCTTTGTGTATGGTGTAAGAAAGTGGTCCAGTTTCATTCTTTTCTATGTAGCTGTCTGGTTTTCCCAAGACCATTTGTTGAAGAGATGTGTTTTTTTCCTATTGCATATTCTTGCTTTCTTTGTCAAAGATTAATTGACCACATAATCATGGGTTTAGTATGAGGTTCTCTATTCTGTTCCTTTAATTTATGTGTCTCTTTTTGTGCCAGTACCACAGTATTTTCATTACTACAGGTTTTTTTTTTAAATTTTATTTATTTATTTGACAGAGATCACAAGTAGGCAGAGAGGCAGGCAGAGAAAGAGGAGGAAGCAGGTTCCCTGATGAGCAGAGAGCCCAACGTGGAGCTCGATCCCAGGACCCTGGGATCATGACCTGAGCAGAAGGCAGAGGCTTTAACCCACTGTGCCACCCAGGCGCCCCCATTACTACAGGTTTTTAGTACATCTTGATATCTGGGATTGTGACACTTCCAATTTTGTTCTTCTTTCTCAAGACTGCTTTGGCTATTCAGAGTATTTTGTGGTTTCATACAAATTTTAGGATTATTTGTTCTAGGATTATTTGGGTAGTATAGACATTTTAGCAATATTTGTTCTTCCAATCCATAAGCATGAAAAATCTTTCTGGGAAGGGTCCAAGATGGTTGAGGAGTAGGGGACCCTATTTTAACCGGATCCCTGAATTGAGCTGGGTATCTACCAGACCACTCTGAACACACATGAAACAGCCTGAGATGTAAGAAGATATCTGTTACCATGTATCATTCAAAGCCACCATTTCCTTTTGGATTTTCTGTTTGGATGATCTATCCTTTGATATAAGTGGGGTGTTAAAGTCTCCTATTATTATATTACTACCAATTATTCCCTTTATATTTGCTATTAGCTGCTTTAAGTATTTTGGTGCTCCCATGTTGAGCACATGGATATTTACAATTGTTATATCTTCTTGTTGGATTGATCCTTTTATGATTATGTAGTATCCTTTGTCTCATGTTATAGTTTTTTTTCTTTTAATATTTTACTTATTTATGAGACAGAGAATACAAGCAGGGGGAGCAGCAGAGGGAGAGGAAGAAGTAGGCTCCCTGCTGAGCAGGTAGCCTGATGTGGGGCTCCATCCCAGGACCCTGAGATCATGACCTGAGCCAAAGTCAGACACTTACCTGACTGAACCATGCAGGCACCTCTCATCTTTAGATTAAAATAATTTTGTCCAGGAGAGTGGGGCCAAAAAAGTCTATTTTGTCCAACCTAAATATTGCTACCCCAATTTTCTCTTCTATTTGCATGGTAAATAAATGCTTTGCCTTCTTTTCAGTTCAATCCACATCATGTCTTTAGGTCTGAAATGAGTCTTTTATAGGCAGCATATAAATGGGTCCTGCTTTTTTTTTTTTTTTTTTTTTTGGTATGGAGACAGAGAAAATATTTTATTAAGTAAAAGAAAAATAAATAGATTCTACAACACAAAAATATGACATTCTATGTAATAATTACCATCCAATAAAAGAATATAATGGGAAATGACACCTCACAAGAACATAATTTTACAGTTATCATTAAGAGGACAGGCATCAAATGAAAGAGGTTAAATGCTTAGTACTGACACACATGAGGTGATAGAGCCACTATGATGTGTTCAATGCTGGCATCTAAGTCTACAAATTGTAGTGGAAGAATATGTCTGTCCACAAAACCAGATTCTCAGTATGCAAACTACACATCATAAAGACCAAAGATCTCAAGATAATGTCTGTCTTTAAGTTATTTCAAATAAACAATATCCACTTTATTTTTTAATCCATTCCCTCATCCTATTTTTTTTTATGGGAGTGTTCGGTCCCTTTACAGTCGAAGTAATTATTGATAGGTATATTCTTATTCCCTGTTTGTTACTTGTTTTATGGTTGTTTTTGTAGTTATCTGTTCCTTTCTTCTCTTGCTCTCTTTTCTCATGGTTTGCTGGCTTTCTTTAGTGATATACTTGGATTCCTTTCTCTTTATTTTTATGTATCTATTACCAGTTTTTGATTTGTGGGTACCATTGGGTTTACATATAACATCTTATGCATATAGCAGTCTATATTAAGTTGATGTTGCTTAAGTTTGAACCCATTCTTTACTCTATGCCCTCCCCTATTTTAGGTATATGGTGTCATATTTTACATTCTTTTATTTTGTGAATCCCTTGACTGATATCTATAGATATACTTAATTTTACTTTTTTTGTGCTTCCTACTTTTCTTACTCCTGCTTATGGTCTTTCCTTTCCACTCAAAGAATCCCTTTTAACATTTCCTGTAGGGCTGGTTTAGTGATCATGAATTTGTTTAACGTTTGTCTGGGAAACTCTTTACCTCTGCTTCTATTCTGAATGATAGTCTTATTGGATAGAATATCTTTGGCTGAAGGTATATTTTCTTTCAGTACTTAAATTATATCACACCACTCCCTTCTAGCCTGCAAAGTTTCTGTTGAAAAATCACCTTCTGGGGTTTCCCTTGTATGTAAGTGTTTTCTTTTCTCTTGCTGCCTTAAAAATTCTCCATCACTTTTTTTTTTTTTTTTGCAATTTTAATTACTGTGTATCTTGGTGTGAGCCTCCTTGGGTTGATTTTATTGGCCTTTTGTGCCTCCTGGATCTGGATTTCTGTTTCCTTTCCCAGATTTGGGAAGTCTTCAGCTGCTATTTTTTTTTAATATATATATTTTTAATTTATTTGTCAGAGAGAGAGGAGCGAGAGCGAGCACAGGCAGACAGAGTGACAGGTAGAGGCAGAGGGAGAAGCAGGCTCCCTGCCAAGCAAGGAGCCCGATGTGGGACTCGATCCCAGGACACTGGGATCATGACCTGGGCTGAAGGCAGCTGCCCAACCAACTGAGCCACCCAGGCATCCCTTCAGCTGCTATTTCTTCAAATAAATTTTCTGGCCCTTTTTCTCTCTTCTCCTTCTGAGATCCCTATAATGTGAATGTTACTGTGCTTGATGTTGGTTGAGTCCCTTAGTCTATTTTCACTTGTAATTATTATTTTTTTTTCTCTCATGTTCACCTTGATTGGTTCCTGTTTCCACTTCAGGTTGCTGAGCCATTCTTCTGTTTCATATTGGTGATCCATTGATGATTCCTGCCTTAAAAAATTACTACCACAGTGATTGTCAAATTGTGATTTTTTTGAAGTTTCTCTTCCTTTCTACATTTATTAGTTTGAATTCTACTGTATAGAAAAGTGTTAAAATTGGTATAATATAATGATATAATATAAATAAATTACATTTATCTATAGTAACATAGGCTCATGGATTCTTATTTTGCTCAGTGTACCATAATCCATTATTATCATTATTACAAATGGTCCCAGGTGAGATTAGTGAGGGTCCCTTCAAGCTGGATTCTCTTGGAATATACCCTATACTTCTTGAACACCACCTTCTTTACTGACACAAGATGTTCTAAGCTCATCTTGTGCTTTTCATGGTCAAGTTCTAGAGATAGCCATTTCTCTATGAGTAGAGAATGATATTGAGAAACTAACTGGGTGCTCAAGCTCATTACTCTAGGTGGGGGTGGGTAGCACTAGTTCAAGAGGTAATATATGTATATATATACATGTACCCATATATCCATGGTAGAAACCATGCGTTCATACCAAAACCTCCAATTCCAATACATTATAAGGTTTGTTCTAGCTTTCTTCTTTTTCATATTTGGAACTCCCTTCTCATTCCTTGAAAAATCTGGCTCCCACTATCTCCAATATGTTTGTTTATTTGGAAAGTTCTCCTCTAAGTGACTGACCTTTTGACCTATGCTGCTTCGACCTCCTATAGCAACAGTGGCCTTATCCATTCAGTCACCAACCTGGGATTCCTTCTCCTCTTCTTCCTACTCAGATGTCGTCTTTACATGGGCACTGATCCTGCATTGAGCTGGGTCATCATCAGCCCTGTCCCTTTCACCCTTTTCTACCAGATCCAACTAATGGATTTTGGACTGAGAAAGGGAGGACTGACTATTTGATATTAATAATTTACTGTTAATTATGTATGTGTGAGAATATAGTGATGAACTTTATTTTTTAAAAAGAATCCTTAACTTTAAGAGACACTGAAATATGTATGAGTGAAATGTGTTGGATTTTCTTCAAAACAATAAGGGGTTGGGAGAAGTGGGTGGGGGTAGAGGTAAAACCAAATTGCTTATAAACATAATTATTGGTGCTGGTGGTATGTACATGAGTGTTCATTATATTTTTCCATAACAAGAAATATTTTTTAAAGGCCAATAAGCAAATTCTCCCCCTATCATGTAGTTCTCAAAATTGTTGTGGTTTGTCTTTTTTCTTTTTTTCTTCCATTTGAAATATAACATTCTAGCAAATCTATGAGAAAACTATACTTTGGAATATTGTTTTGGGTGTAGTTTTAGGAAGAATTGAATGGCTCTAAATTTGAGTGTTTACATGCAGGTTCAGGGCAATTCTTTCATTAATCTAAGTCTTTTAAAAAGTTTCTTTCAAAAGCAATATATTTTCTGAGCTTCCTGTTCTCTGCAGCTTCCTGGCTTCTGGGGCTTCAGTTCCAGTTAATCCAGGGCTTCTCTGTGTTGTAGTTTCTGCTTGCCTTGTACCTGCACCTCTTCAATTCCTGTTGCCTTGCTACCTTGTGGCTCTTACAGTCAGATCACTTCTTCTGCCTCATGGATCTTATCTGTTCAAGCCTTCTGCTGCTTTGTGGATCTCAGATTCAGGACTTTCCCTCATGGTTTCTGTTCCTCATGGATCCTGCTACATTGTGGCTCCTGTTGCTTCATGCTTGTTGGCCCACTGTTGTCTTGATGCTTCATGGCTTTTTGCTGCTTTGTGGTTCTGCATGCTCATGATATGAGGCCCCCAAAGGCCAAAGGCAAGCAAAGAGGGTAACAGGGGGAAAAAAAGGTAGTCAGTAGTACTAGGAGTATAAATACAGCCAAGAAGTTGAGTGACCATTTTGGGAAGCACTAGAGAAGGGAGCAACAGATGCCCACAGCTGAGGAGGTGACAAGATATGCCAGGCTTAAGAGCTGCTTTGGACTGTGAACAATTTCCAAGTTTCTGTTCTTGCAAGAGGCTGCCTGCGTAGCTGACTTTGTCCTCCTTATTTCCCCATGAATGCTTCGATAAATCACCATCACTAAAAATGAAGAAACAAATAAATGAAATAAAAAACATATTTTATTTTCTTAATAGAATTTCTTTTTTTTTAATTTTATTTATTTATTTGACAAAGAGAGATCACAAGCAGGCAGAGAGGCAGGCAGAGAGAGAGAAGGAAGCAGGCTCCCTGCTGAGCAGAGAGCCCGATGCGGGGCTGGATCCCAGGACCTTGAGATCATGACCTGAGCCGAAGGCAGAGGCTTTAACCCACTGAGCCACCCAGGCGCCCCTCTTAATAGAATTTCTATTAGCTTATTATTTTTCTCTAGGTATTTTATATTGCAACTGTGTGTAGCAAATTAACTTTTCCCCCTAATAGTTTCCTGCTTATAGTAGAAACTTTCAATTTTGTTACTTGATATTTGACTGCCACTGATTTTTTAAAAAGATTTTATTTATTTGACAGAGAGAGAGAGTGAGAGCGAGCAAGTAGGCAGAGTGGTAGGCTGAGGGAGAGGAAGGAGCAGACACCCTACTGAGCAGGGAGTCTGATGCAGGGCTTGATCCCAGGACCCTGAGATCATGACCTAAGCCACCCAGATGCCCCATGCCACTGAATTCTTAATAATTCTAGTTTTTTTTAAAGATTTTATTTATTTTTTTATTTGACAGACAGGTATCACAAGTAGGCAGAGAGGCAGGCAGAGAGAGGAGGAAACAGGCGCCCTGCTGAGCAGAGAACCCAGCATGGGGCTTGATCCTAGGACTCTGAGATCACGACCCGAGCTGAAGGCAGAGGCTTTAACCCCCTGAGCCACCCAGGTGCCCCAATAATTCTAGTTGTTTTACTTGGTATCCTTGTTTCTTTTCTTATCTTTAAAAAAGGTTTTATTTATTATTTATTTGAGAGAGAGAATGAGAGAACATGAGAAGGGGGAGGGTCAGAGAGAGAAGCAGAATCCCTGTTAACCAAGGAGCATGATGTGGCTGTCTGATGGACTGGTATCTGTCTTACCTTAGGGCACTAATGGGGAGCGAGCGTATTTGGGATGCCTCCCGGCCATTGAGAACAAGGAAGAGAGGATAGCTTGCTGTTATAGAACCAGACAACTTGCATTACAAAAACATATACCACAGTGTGCAATACACTCCTATAAAAGAAACTGGCAAGACTCTCTAAGAAATTGCACACATCATCTCAGAGAAGTTGTATTCCTCCAACAAAAGATTTCAGAGGCCTCCAGAATCTCTCACCAGGCTTATTGGCAAGAGTCTTCTATATGAAGCCAGTCCATAAAGACTGGAAAAAGTGGTTGTCATCTGAAATGCATAGATCTTAACATAAAGTTATGATACATATAAAGAAATAAGCATGGCTCAAACACAGGAGCAAAATAAATCTCCAGAAATTGAGCTAAAGAAGTGGAAGGATATAACTTACCTGAAAATAGTTCAAAATAAATCTTGCCATTTGCAATGACATGGATGGAACTAGAGGGTATTATGCAGAGCGAAATAAGTCAATCAAAGAAAGACAATTATCATATGATCTCTCTGATATGAGGAATTTGAGAGGAAGGGCAGGGAGTTTGGGGGCTAGGGAAGGAAAAAATGAAAAAAGATGGTATCAGGAGGGAGACAAAGATAAGAGACTCTTAATCTCACAAAACAAACTGAGGGTTCCTTGTGGGTGGGGAGGTCGGGAGAGGATGGTTGTGTTATGGACATTGGGGAGGGTATGTACTATGGTGAGTGCTGTGAAATGTGTAAGCCTGATGATTCACAGACTGTACCCCTGGGGCAAATAATACATTATATGTTAATAAAAATAATTCAAAATAACCACCATAAAGACGCTGTACATGCTCAAGAAAATCATGCACAAACAGAGACAGAAATTATAAATAAGAAAAAAGAACCAAACAGAAACTTTGGGACTAAAGAACACAATAATTGAACTGAAAAATTCACTGGAGGGATTCAACAGCTGCCTTGCTCAAGTAGAATAATCAATGAATTCAAAGAAAGATCACTTAAAATTATGCAGTCAGAGAACAGAAAGAACAATGAAAAAAAAGAGTGAAGAAAGCCTAAGGGACTTACAGAATACCATAATGTGGACCAATATATACATTATGGGAGTCCTTGAGAAAAAAGGAGAGAGAAGGGGGCAGAGAACTTATTTAAAGAAATAATGGCTAAAAACTTCCCAAGTTGAGGAAAGGAAATGGATAGCAGATTCAAGAAGCCCTATAGACTTCAACTAGGATGAATCCACAGAAATCCACAGTGAGATACATCATAGTTGAGCCTTGAACAACATGGGGACTGGGAGCGCTGATTCCATCTTTTCAAAATACAGTAAAAAAAAATCTGCGTATAATTTTTGATTCTCGTTTAAACTTAATAGCCCACTATTGACCAGAAGCATTACTGATAACATAAACAGAGGATTAACACATATGTTGTATGTTATCTATATTATATACTATATTCTTAAAATAAACTAGAGAAAAGAAATGTTATTAAGAAAATTAAAAGGAAGACAGATGCCTGGGTGGCTCAGTCAGTTGAGCATCTGACTCTTGATTTTGGCTCAGGTCATGCTCTTGGAATGGTGAGGTTGAGCCCGTAATTTGGGCTCTGCACTCGGTGGGGAATCTGCTTGGTGTTCTCTCTCTCCCTCTCCCCCTGTTTGTGCACTCTCTCTCTCGCTCGCTAAGGTAAATAAATAAATCTTAAAGAAAGAAAATTATAAGGAAGACAGAATACATGAACAGTACGGTACTGTATTTATATTTTAAAAAATCTGTGCATACATTTACCTGTACAGTCCATATTCTTCAAGGGTCAATTGTATAATCAAATTTCAAAACACAAAGACAAAGAGAATTTTGAAAACAGCAAGAGAAAAGCAGCTTGTCATGTATATGGAAAACCCTAAGACTCAGCAGATGCTTTGCAGACCAGAAGGGAGTGGGATAATATATTCAACATGCCAAAAAGAAAATGCCAATCAAGAACTAATATATTTTTAACATTCGTCAAAAAATGAAGGAGAAATAGACTTTCCCAGAAAAACAAAAGCTGAGGGACTTCATCACTGCTAGAGCTGCCTTACAAGGAATGTTAAAGGAATGCTTCAAGTTGAAATGAAAGGACGCTAAATAGTAATATTAAAGGGTATGAGGGGGTGCCTGGCTGGCTCAGTTGGTGGAGCATGTGATTCTCGGGTATAGAGATTACTTAAAAAAAAAAAAAAGCAAATAAAAGTATAAAGCTCACTGTTAAGTACCAAGACAAACACAGAATATTATAAAACTGTAATGGTGTGCATAAATCACTTTTAATTCTGGGTATAGAAGTTAAAAGACAGAAGTATAAGAAACTATAACTACTAAAACATGTTAATAGATGAAGAATATAAAAAGACACATTCATGACATCAATAACATAAAATGTGAGGAGAGAGAAGTAAAAGTGTTAAGAATTTCTAAGCAACTGAAATTAAGTAGTTGTCAGCTTAATACAGATGGTTATAACCACAAGATGATTTATGTAAGCCTCATGATAACCACAAAGATACTGATAGAAGATACACAAAAGAAAATGTGAAAGAAATCAAAACGTGACTACAAAAAATAAAATTACTGAAGCACAAAGGAAGACAGTAAGAGAGGAAAAGAGGGAGAAAAAAGACACAGGACAAACAGAAAACAATTAACAAAATGATAACAGTAAGTCCTTCCCTAACAATAATTATTTTAGATATAAATGCATTAAACTCCCCAATTAAAAGATATATAGTAGCAGAATGTATAAACATCATCCAACTATGTTGTCTATAAGAGAATCATTTCAGATTTAAGGATCTGTATTGGCTGAAAGTGAAGTATGGAAAAAGACATTCCATGCAAACAGTAGCCAAAAGAAAGCAGACATATCAATCATATTAGACAAAATGGATTTTAAGTAAAAAATTCAAGCAGGACATAAAAATACAAAGTGAAAACACCTGAAAGCCTACTATCTTATGATAATAATTCTTAATATTTTTAAAACCATCCTTTAACAAATATACATGTAAATAACAGATGTATGTGTTTTATACTTTTAACAAGAACTTTATACTTTAACAAGAACTATACTTTTTTTTAAATTCAATTTTTTATTTGACAGAAAGAGAGCACAAGCAGGCAGAGTGGCAGGCAGAGGGAGAGGGAGCAGACCCCCTACCAAGCAGGGAGCCTGACATGGGGCTCAACCCTAGGACTCTGGGATCACGACCTGAGCCAAAGGCAGCCACCCAACAGACCCAGCCTCCCAGGCACCCCAAGAACTATACTTTTAACAAGACTTTCATTGGTTACCTATCAGTTTCCCCTT
The DNA here is from genome assembly GCF_022355385.1 of Mustela nigripes. Taxonomy (NCBI): domain Eukaryota; kingdom Metazoa; phylum Chordata; class Mammalia; order Carnivora; family Mustelidae; genus Mustela; species Mustela nigripes. The sequence goes on along the minus strand of NC_081573.1, from coordinate 9,340,241 downwards.
TGTACATACATCTTCACAAGTTCCTATACTCCCTCTATGTAGAACACGTTAAAATTCTGGTGTGACTATCCCACGTCTTTCTCCATGTTTATACAGTCACATATATATAAGTACACAGTTACACATTCCATTCCTATATCAAATGTTTTTAAATTTCATCACAGATACACTAATACCTACAACTGATGAGGAATATATCAAAATAACAGTAAACCATTCTGTAAATATAATCCAGTTTAAGAAATACAATACATGAAATAACTTTTTTTGTTGTTAGAGCAACTCAGCAAAATAAAATTCTGGTTTCTTGTTGGACAACATTGTTCTACACAGACATCAAACAGGCCAAAGAAAATAAACAGAAACTTCACAGGCAAAAAAGGGAAAAAAAGAAAACGTTTACCTTTGGCCTTTTCAACCATCTCATAGAAACCGACTACTCATAGTACAGCTACGTACATACACACCAAAAAATTATTGGAAGGCTTGGAATAAGATTTTTTTACTGCTGTTTTGCTTTTTTTTAAATGGTTTTATTTTCTTCTTTGAGATTATAATGAACACGGCCATACCACAAGTAAAGTCAGAAGTGGGGCAGAGAATGCTCACAAGGCTAGTTTTGTCATCTGAGATTACTAAAAATGGCTGACCCCTAACAATATGTACAAAAATATAAATATAAAATACCATGTCTCCTTTAAAAATACTTTTAAGAAAAAAAGCAGGGCCTTGGAAGTTTTGGTTCTTTTTTTCTTCCCTGTTGTAGATTCCTGTTGTGGTTTTGCATTGGCGGAGAGTGCGTGTGTCGTGTGTAGGTGGCACTGCCCAGGTGGGGCATGGGTGGGTGGGACTCTCCGCTTGAAAGTGACCGCGTTTAGAGTCTGAGATGGGAAATAGGGGCGTGGTGAATAGGATAAAATCCCTTTTCTATTACAATTTCAGAAGAAACCCCCAAATGTCCTGAGGGGGGGAAATGTTTAAATGCTGTTACGTTTAACTTTTCCTTTTTCACTGCCCAGAAATCCTCATAGGTCTTCTGCTTCTTAGTGTGAACTTTGCCATCCTCATCATCTTCTGCCACCTGTGTTCTTCACTGCCTAAGCCTCCCCATGTACCTCTCTATCGCCTTCCTATTCCCCTCCTCTTCCTGCTGCACCGTTTTACATCTTCTTCATCTTCCTTCTTGGCCTCCTGCCCCCCATTTTCCTCATAAGCCTTCCCATTAGCCGGTGCATCTCTTCTATTCTCTGCCTCCTCCACAATTCTCCTCTAAATCCTTGCTGGTGATCTCGGAGCTAGTGTCTACAGCTGTCTCAGACATGACCTGGCACACTGGTGATCTGAAGCTCTGGGTTAAAAAGAAAGCAAGAGTTGGAGGACCATGGTGATAAAGCTGCCAGAGTCTGTGGTGGTGGAGGTGTGTGGCAGAGTTGGTTACAATGAACCCGGAGCTAGACCCAGGAACAATGCAAAGATGGCTTTTTGGAGCAGCCAGTGGGGTTATGAAATAACTCTGTATCCCTTTTGCAAACTTATCTTTTCCTGTTTCCTCCTCTCTGAACTTACTACATTCCTGAATTTTATTTACCATATCCTTGTTTTCCATTATCTTCCACTTAAGCACAAAGTATAATTTATTTTGCTTCTTTATAAAATTTCATGAATGGAACACTCTGTATATATATTTCTATGGCTCATTGCTCATCACATACTAGATTCACTAATTCTCGCTGCTGTGTACTATTTCAGTGTAAAGGTACTCTACACCTCCTTATCCATCCTACTTTTTATGGTCATGTTTCATTTCCAGATTTCTTACTGCAATGATATTAGTGAAACCAATGTAACTGTGTTTGATGACAGGGAAAGCATTTCAAGGATTTTTAAGCTATGATGTAACCAGTTAGGAGGAAGTAAAGGAGAGACTTTTGGAAGAGAAACAACAAAAAGAAAAGGTCAAAAAAAGACATTTCCCCCCTCAGGAACACTTGGGGGTTTCTTCTGAAATTGTAATAGAAAAGGAATTTTATCTTCTTTCCTAATACTACATCCATTAGCTCTTCATCTACTTTCAACTACCATTTCAGATCTGAAGAAAAAGTGTCAGAAATGTCAGAAGAAATACAAGTATTTAGGTTCAAAATTGCCAACTGCAACAGAGAAATCAGGCACTGTTCGGGAAATGGTAGCCTGGTTTTTGTATAGTCAGAATATAACACAATGTAATTATCACTTTTTAAATAAGACAAGTAGTATTCTAATGGACTAATTATGCAGTCTCAAACAGGTTCCTTGCCTTGCCTGACCTATATACTAGAACATCTGATCCCTTAATGCTGGGCTCTGCTCTAATCTACCTGCTTGAACAAGTAGGAAATTATTTCCTTAGTCTAGGGTTTTCAAAGTTATCTGGTTAAGTACCCTTAATATTACAGAAGATTGGAAATCTACAGAAGCCACTCCATGACCGCATGTTACTTTGATTTCTTCTTTCATATTTTTAAAAAAGATTTTATTTATTTATTTGTCAGAGAGAGAGAGAGAGGCAGGCAGAGGGAGAAGCAGGCTCCCCACTAAGCAAGGAGCCCCATCGGGACTTGATCTGAGGACTCTGGGATCATGACCTGAGCTAAAGGCAGACATTTAACTGAATGAGCCACCCAGGCATCCCTATTTCTTCTTTCTTTAAAATACTGCAGTCTTTCTGATAAAACAGCACTGATCCATTATAAAATATCATTATAAAATCATTTGGCAGAAAACTGCAAATATTTTTATGCATCTTAAATTTGATGCTACAAGAAGATGTAATAATACTGCTACTCTATTTTATAGATAATGAAACTTGTAGAAATCATGAAACTCACAACAACGGTCATATTTATTCAGTTATATATAATGATTGGCAGTCAGATAATCAAATTAACACATACCAAGCCAGTTTCTCGATCTCGGATGGACAGTAATCTACCTTCATAATCACCATACTATGCACAGAAAAGAAAAGCTTATTAAAAAAACTCACAAATATTAAATCGTTCTCAGTTACTGATATTAACACACAATGTCACACATCTCATCTCTCAATGCAAAGAGAACTTTGCATATGATCACAGTATCAATCCACGACCACGTATTGTTACTTTTCAACAGTGGTAATAGGCTGTAACACAACCCGCCTTACATCTAAGGAAACAAAGATTCACACAAGCATGAGTATAAACAACTCCACTTAAGGTCCCACTCGCCAAATTGGACCCATAAACTCACCTGGAGGAAGACGCACCCATCTGCTCAACTGCCAGACCCTGCTCCAGTCTCTCACAAACTAGATAAGCTAGCTCGTGATCTAACTTTTTCAAGAATTTTAAGTAGTGGCCATGAGGTGAGTGAGGTGTCAGGCACAAATTTTAAGGAAGAACTCACTTTCAGGTTTGTATAAGGTTGTGTAAGTCAGTACTTACATAACTCTACTAGTGAATACCTTCTTAAACTTTGTGCCTTAAGGTTATTCCCATGGACCTTACTTGAGACGTTCCCGCTCACTGAAGCCTAAGTCCCTGGTCCCTTCTCATCTCCACCTTCTCGGGAGTCCAGAATGCGTTCCTCCGCCTTCCTTGAGAACCATTCATCAAAGACCACCACCATTCATCCAAGATGTTGACAACAACATAAAAGACAACTGAGCAGCAAGGCTCGCGGAGCCCGGACCTACGCCCTGCAGCAAAGACTAGAACAACACCAAATTGACTTTGGAAAAAGCGCCTTTGCTACGCGAAGCCGAGTTGCATGCTGGGAGCATTCTGAGGGTCGAGGGTCCCCACTCCTGAGTATTTGCCCACGGTGGACTACATTTCCCAGAAGTCTCCGGGCACAGGTCTTTTTCTGGGCGGGGCGAGTTTGCCGGCGGAGAGCTCTTTGGATGGCCAGGTTCCCAGCCTCCGAGGACTTCCGGGCTCTTATTTCCCATAAGTCTGTGGGTCCGTTTCCGGCGGCCTGAAGGTTCTTGGATTCGGCGTGGTGAGTTGCTAGCGTCGGAGGAAGTAATCAGCGCCGGCTCGGAACCCGCAGGGAAGGCAGGGGTTGACTCCGGGCGGCTCCCGAGGTGAGGAGGACCGGCTTGCGGACAGGGCGTGTCGCGTTTGGAGCCTCCAGTCTGTATGCGCGCGAGCGGCTGAGAAGGATGGTGTGGGACAGACGGCGTGGCAGGGCCGGGGCTTGTCTCCGTGATGGTGTGTGCGACTGGGACTGTGTGACGGGGTGATGAGCTGCGTGGCCTTGCGGTTTTGCCTTGGCTGTGCGCTCCAAGTTTCTTCTAGACTCTGTTTGGGCCTGCCAAAGTGAAGTGACCGCAAGAGCAGGAGTCCTTCACTGAGCCCTAGAGGGAACGTTTCACGCCCGAAGGCGTAGGTCCAGTCTTGGGATGAGCATTGTACATCCAGAAGTGTCCTCATGACATGCCGCTAGGAAAACGTGCTGGGGGGTTCCAGAGCTAAGATTCCTGGAAGGGGCGCGTCTAGGAGCTCCCTGGGAGCCAGCTCCCTGTTTCAGAGCCACTGCGACCAGACCTCTCTCCCCAATAATTGCTGTCAGCCCCCAGAGAGATTCTAGTCTTCTTTTCAATTCCATTTGGTTTCGTGTGGATGAAGGCAGAGATGGCTATAGATGGCGTTTTGGTTTCCCGGTGTTTCTGGGGTGTGTGTGTGTGTGTGTGTGTGTGTGTATTTGCTACTTCTGTGCTCCAAGCAATGCTGGTGTCTCATGATTCTTTTTTCCCCCTACCGCTGCTGGGTTTCTAAGAAGGACCCTGAGAAGGAAGAAAGAATTGTTGCGTATATTGAAATCAAGGTTCAGGTGAGTTTGTGTTTCTTTCTTTCTTTCTCTCTCTTTTTTTAAAGACAGTTACTTTTTGTTTTTAGATCATGAGAATATTTGCTTTCCTCAGCCTGCAGTATCACTGGTAGTGTCTATCCTGGGTTTTCCTTCTGGTGAATGACCCACCTTGCTGATGTATCTCTCTTCTTGGTGACCCTCTCTTGCCCATATTCTCAATCAATAGCTAGCTGTTCAAACGGCAAATTATTCCAATCCTTGGGTGCATTCTCCCTTTCTGAGCATACTGATGGTGTAGAAGTACACCTCCTAGATTAGCGTTAGAGTTTCATTTTAAAGATTTTTTTTTTAATTTATTTATCAGAGGGAGAGAGGGGGAGAGAGCGAGCACAGGCAGACAGAATGGCAGGCAGAGGCAGAGGGAGAAGCAGGCTCCCTGCTGAGCAAGGAGCCCGATGTGGGACTCGATCCCAGGACGCTGGGACCATGACCTGAGCTGAAGGCAGCTGCTTAACCAACTGAGCCACCCAGGCGTCCCTAGAGTTTCATTTTAGACTATGATTACTTAAGGAGATTGGTATTTACTTGGTATTGTGTGCAAACTATTTTGTGTCTTCTCCACAGTCATGATTTTTAGATCAAGGCAAGGTAGGATTGTTTGAGTTAATAAATGACAATGTTTTAAGACTTTTAGGGGGTGGGGATGTAATTAGGGTTTGAGCATAGGGGTTTGCTGTTTGCACCAACAAAGACAGAGACGTTCATTTAATCTTTTGGTAGAAATCTGTAACATTGCGAGACCTGGGTTATTTCAGGTCCCACTTTTTGAGTGTTGTAGAGGCAGTACTGTGTTATGGGTAAGAGTAAGGCTCTGGACTTAGAGCATCTGTATTCAAATTCTGGCTCTATATGTTACTAGCTCTGTGAGCTTAGGTGACTGGGGCTCTCTGTGTCACATCTACAAAATTAAGACAAGGTAATGCCTATCTCATGGGGGTTATAAAGATGTAAAATGAGTCAGTGCATGTAAAGCACCTTAGAACAGGGCCTGCGCCATGATACAGGCTTAGTGAATGTTAAGATTTGCTGTTACATGGTGATTCTGGATCATTTCACATCAACTTTCCATAACTGAAATTGGAAGAGAAATATGAAGATGATTGTGATAGGTGCTTGCAAGTTTAAAAAAGTGACCAGATGCTCAAATGGTCTAGTACAGGATACCTTAACCTGAGGTCTTGTTCCATTTATGAGCTGCAAGGTGATTGCAAACCCCTTGAAATTGGGCAGGATTTTTGTAAATATTTGTGAATTTATTTTTCTTAAGTGAGCAAAATGTCTGTAATTTCATGAGATTGTTAAGTGTAGATGACATAGAAAAAGTCTGGCTTCGTTGATCTGGAATGAAGATTTAATAGATGGGAAGGAACTTATAAAATTAGGATCCAGTGATAAGGAAACAAGTAAATTGCAGTATATCCTGTAATGGAATAATGTGCACCTAATAAAAAATAAGTTTATAAAGAATCAAAAGAAGGAAAAATGTAAATAATAAAATATTAAGTAATAGTTGTAGTTACGAACAAATTCCCCAGGAATATTATGAGTTATATAAGAATCCCATTCAGTACGAGAGACTTTTGAAAGACATTTTTCAAGGATTGTCTCTAAAATGTTTTTTGATTTGACTCTTCAGTGAAGAATTAGAGAGGTGTAGCCACACCTGCTGAGCGTCTGTTCTTAGCAAATGTCATTCTGCTTAGGTGCATATATTTCCTTCCCTCAGACTTTGAAGGTGACTTACATAATTAATGTTCATTATGGGGGAATTTTTTTTTTTTTAAGATTTTATTTATGTTTGTGAAAGAGAGAGTGGAGGGGTGAGCATGAATGGGGGGAGGGTCAGAGGATGAAGCAGACTCCCCCCTGAGCAGGGAGCCCCATGCAGGACTCTATCTCAGAATCCTGGGATCATGACCTGAGCCAAAGGCAGATGCTTAACTGAATGAGCCACCCAGGCGCCCATTATGAGGGAGTCTCTACAGTGAAAGTGTCTCTTATGGTGAGCTATAGCTAGAGATGTTCAACAGCGGGTAGGTGTACTTTGTTTCTGGCCCACTGATTTTCGAAGTGTTGGGGTGTTTTTGGTTTTGGTTTTTTAGTGTTTTTTTTTTTTTTTTTTTCAGTTTTATTAATGACTGAAATATGCCCCTTCCCTATTACTCAATTTTTCATACTTGGAACTATCTTTATATTTCCGATTATGGAATTAAAACAGGTTTGTTGCAAAAAGTTCAGCAATCCAAGAAACATATAGAGATGGAAGTTAAAATTACATCCTCTAAAGTTAATCAGTTCTTAATATTTTGGTGTGTTTCTGTTTAGAATTTTTTTCCCTGTGAAATTATGTGTCTGGTTTTGTTTCTGCAGAATAAGATAACAGTAATGGGTGGTAGAGTTGAGTTGAAGATTCTTTAATTCTTATTTTGAAGAAGAAATCCAGCCCAGATGTGGGTTTTATTTTAATCTCAAATATGTAGAAAGAAGAAGGAAATGTCAGTGATTTCTTACTTAAAAACCTGTCAGGTCATGATCCTGGAGTCCTAGGATCGAGTCCCACGTCGGGCTCCCTACTTGGCAGGGAGTCTGCTTCTCCCTCTGACCCTCATCCTTCTCATGCTCTCTCTCTCTCAAATAAATAAATAAAATCTTTAAAAACCTATAGTATTCACAACTTTTAGAAATATAGAAACATCTTTTTAAAAATTAGAAGGGCCACAAAGACAGACTTTCACAATTAGATTATTTTAAAGGTTACTTCCGTAAAAAATAGTGATAATTTCTAATGTATATGTTCTGTCTTATCAAAATCTATTTTATAGGGGAACCTGGGTGGCTCAGTCAGTTAAGGGTCTGCCTTCAGCTCAGGTCATGATCCCAGGATTCTGAGATCAAGTCCTGCACAGGGCTCTCTGCTCAGCAGGAAGTCTGCTTCTCCCTCTCCCTCTACTACTCTTTCTCTCTCTATCAAATAAATAAAAATCTTTTAAAAATGTTTAAAAAATCTAATTTATAAATAATATTTTCAATGACGGATAATAATACCAGAAGGTAGAATAAGAAGGTTATAGTTACCAAATTCAAATAAACCACCAATTTGCACAGAAAAAGATTGAGTCTCTGGTTCATGTTCTTTTTGGCACCTAACTGGGTTGTATTTTCTGAGCCAGTTTTATGATGCTGAGTCCTGTCTCTGTCTGCAGCTTCTGGCAGGAGGAGCTATCTCCTATATATCTTTCTGAGAACCTGTTTCGCTTATGTTGTTATTAAGAAAGAATTGGAGGCGCAAGGCTGGGCTGTGAAGCTTTAGTTAATTTTGTAAGAACATAGGCCTGAGAAGAGCAGATTTTATTATGAAAAAATGGAAAGGTGCATTAACTGTCCTTATTATAATAGAATAAAGGACAGTAATCTTCTCCGTCTTTAATAATGGCAAAAACTTATATTAAGTAATTATTGTACACCTGTTGTTGTTGTTGTTTAGAGTAATCTCTGTACCCATTGTGGGGCTCGAACTCATAACCCTGAGATCAAGAGCCATGTGCTCCTCTGAAGGAGCCAGCCAGGCACTACAATTGTACATCAGTTTTTTGTTTTTTTTTTTTAAAGATTTTATTTATTTATTTGACAGCGAGAGAACACAAGTAGGCAGAGAGGCAGGCAGAGAGAGAGGAGGAAGCAGGCTTCCTGCTGAGCAGAGAGCCCGATGCGGGACTCGATCCCAGGACCCTGAGATCATGACCTGAGCCGAAGGCAGCGGCTTAACCCACTGAGCCACCCAGGCGCCCCTGTACATCAGTTTTTTATGTGGATTTTCTTACATAATCTTCATTGCAGTCATCTGTGGCAGACAATGTTCCTATCGTTCTTTTATTGACAAGGAAATAGAAGTGTTGAGAAATTGGTCATTGTCAAGCCCATATCCTGAAAGTCCAGCACCAGAGTTTTTTATCTTAATTTCAGATACACTTCCCATATTGTGTATACTTTACAAACCTGCCTGTCTTCCTATGGAGTTGATTATGTGTGTTTTCTTCATCAGTTAATCAGTTAATGACATAGCAGGCCACAGTCAAGCAAACCCATTTGCTTACTGTTAGGTAGTTTCTGATTCTTGATTATCATAAATGATTTTTGGTTGAATATTCCTTTTTTTAGATTTATTTATTTTAGAGAGAGAGTGAGTGAGCACATGAGCAGGAGGGCCAGAGGGAGTGGGAGAGAGAATCTGAAGCAGACTCTGCTGAGTGTGGAGTCTGAGGTGGGGTTCAACCCCATGACCATGAGATCACAACCTGAACTGAAACCAAGAGTTGGCCAATTAACTGACTTTGCCACCCCAGTGACCCTGGGTGAATATTCGTGTGTATACATCTGTACTTCTCTAGCTGTTTAAGGATACATTTCCATAAGGGAATTTTGGATAAAAATTTGCCCCAATTTTAAGAGCCTGAGATTGTACTTGGGAGGTAATACAATAACTGAAAGACATTGTTGTTACCCTTAAGACAAGGAATACTAAATATACATGGGAATAACTAAAGCTGACAGTAACAAAGGCCAATAAACAATGCAGGCAACCTGTCTTAGGAACTCACAGGAAGGTAATTATAGGCAATACTGTTGGGTCGTGACCAGCTTTGTGGAGGCAAACAGAATTCATCCCAAGTTTTATACTTAAAGGTTTTTTTTTTTTTTTTAAGATTTTATTTATTTATTTGACAGAGAGAAAGATCACAAGTAGGCAGAGAGGCAGGCAGAGAGAGAGGGGGTAGCAGGCTCCCTGCTGAGCAGAGAGCCCGATGCGGGGCTCAATCCCAGGACCCTGAGATCATGACCTGAGCCGAAGGCAGAGGCTTAACCCACTGAGCCACCCAGGTGCCCCATACTTAAAGGTTTTATCCTATTAATGTTCACTGCTAAGTCAGACTAACGGAATCAGGTGATTTAGCACTTACTGGGAGAGTATCATGTCTGAAAAGATAGGTCAGCTATAAATTAAACCCGTGTGTCAGAAGACGTGAAAAGAAACAGGCTTGCGATCTCATCAAAGTATTCATGACTTTTCTTGGGGAATTTTAGCCATTTTTTTCTAGCAGGAAGTGAGTGTATATAGAAATTATGTAGTTAATATAATGCATGGCTGTGGTTACAGCAACTCTGCAGAATACTTAAAAAGGACATTAGGGGGACGCCTGGGTGGCTCAGTTGGTTGAGCAGCTGCCTTTGGCTCAGGTCAGGATCCCAGCCTCCTGGGATTGAGTCCCACGTGGGGCTCCTTGCTCAGCAGGGAGCCTGCTTCTCCCTCTGCCTCTGCCTGTGCTCATTCTCTCTGACAAATAAATAAATAAAATCTTTAAAAAAAAAAAAAAAGGACATTAGGACCACAATAAAAACTTTATTGTATATGGGTGTATAACTTCCTAAACACTTTATTCATCTATTGACATCTGATTGTCAGTCTTTTCTCTATCGATATACATGCATAATTTATAAATAGAATCATACTATACATCCCGTAAGCTATATTTTGTATTGGCAACATATCTTGATGATTTCTCCCAACTTAGCATAGTTTTATAGCATTCCATTGCATGGATGTTCTGAATGCATTAAGAGGTCAGCTTTTGGGGCTCAGGCAATTGTATGTCCCATCTACTCCTGTGTCTTGACCAACTTTATTCAGCCCCAAGCCCATGAAGGATGTTGCGGCTTGGACCATGTGCCTCTTTCGCAGCTCTGAGAGGTGAGAGTAACAGGAGGAGGACCAGTCTAGGCAGCACTCAGTAGACCAACCTCTGGCCCATATTAGCATCCCCAGAATGAGGCACTGCCAAAAACCTTCCTACTGAAGGACGTTCAGGTTTTAGGTGAGAGTTTAGATTCCACAGATGGTTGTGGGAGGTGTGAAGCAGAAGCAGGAATGGAAGAGATAAAAGCTTATATTCCTTCAGTCCGGATGGGATCACTTAAGCACACCTGGTCTAAAGCTTTTTTTTCCTTCCCCAGCTCTGGCTTTTCTGGATTCTGTGCTTCACCAATAGAGGAACCCCATGGATTATTAATTAGTTCTTGCAGTTCTAGAACCATGACTGATGTAAGTTGGCATTTCTCTGTCCTTGAAATATTGTGACTTTTAGGTCATATGAACCTTTTCCTTAATTGTCCTAAAGCCTTCTACATAATAGAACCCCAGTCTTGAACCCAGTCTCAGTTCCTGTCCCAGTAAAAGATTGGGCCAAATAACCCAGTGTCCTCCCTGTGTGCCTTCCAATAAGTATCATCATGTCATTGAACACATCCAACAACTGTGTGCTCAGTCTTCTGTTAAAAGCAGTGGAGGGGGGGCGCCTGGGTGGCTCAGTGGGTTAAGCTGCTGCCTTCGGCTCAGGTCATGATCTCAGAGTCCTGGGATCAAGTCCCGCATCGGGCTCTCTGCTCAGCGGAGAGCCTGCTTCCCTCTCTCTCTGCCTGCCTCTCCATCTATTTGTGATTTCTGTCTGTCAAATAAATAAATAAAATCTTTAAAAAAAAAAAAAAACCCTGGGGATAAAAATATATGTTTATCAAAAATAAAAAATTTAAAAAAAATAAATAAATAAATAAATAAAAAAAAAAAAAGCAGTGGAGGGATAGGAGTCTTTTGAAGGAAATACTTGAGCTCCTGTCAAAGAATAACTCAAAGAAATATAGTTAACAATTAGCACATTTTTACTTGTATACAAGGAAAACCAAGAGTAGATTGATTTCATCTACCAAGGCACAAACAGGATTTTTATAAGGGAAGGAGAAAAGAGAATGAAAGACTGTAGACGTTTTCAAAACAACAGTTACTCCTTCTTCTAAGGTCCTGATTGGCAGGCATCTAGGAAAGAAGCCAGTCAGGATACTATGTCCTTAGACAGCTGGATGGTCACCCAAGAGAACGTTTTCGGTTGCTTGTGCCTTCTCTGGAGAGTTTTGGGGTTTACTTAGGACGTACTTAGGACAGTAGGCTGTCTTGGGCAGCGACCGTTGTTATCACCTTTGTTCCACTAGGGCTGCACCAATTCCCCTTGCCAGAATTTTTTTATTCCTGTGTCAGGTCTGTGGGGTGATGACTCAGTGATGAGGGTCTCATTTGACCACACAGGCAAACTTGGAACTTCTTCACGGACCTGAGTTTCCCAGAGAGAGATGGAATTTGGGTTTTCTTGGCCTTAGCCTCAGTTTCTTTGAGGCTTTGCAAGGCTTTTAGGATGAGAGGGACGGTGAGTGGGTCTTCCTAGGGAAAGTGGTGCTGTAATTGTTGAATACCAGTGTCAAAGTTCATTTGGTTATTGACCAGGATGCGCAGATCTTGGGTGACCTCTGTGTCGTATATGTTGTGCCCTTTCAGTGTCCTCCAACTCAGGAATGAGGAAATTGTTAGATGAGGGGTGGTTGATGGTAACAGGTAAGAAGGTGATCGGGATTTCTAAATACTGGATGATAATAGATTCCTAGAATGAAGAAAATAGAATTTTCGTTCAACCTAAATGTATAAATATAGTAGAGATCTTAATCTATCTATATGATGAACTGAGTTGCAGCTAATAAAACATCTTACGTATTTACCATTGTAAGAGAAAAGACTTATAATGTACTCTAACAGAGTGATTTACTTGAGGCTTAATGATAATCCTTAATTTAATGGAAATCATTTTTCTAAAATTGAGATTTTATAGTGCATTTGGGAAAAAAGATTTGTTTTTTATATTCCTTAAAGGGAAAAGTTGGTGTAGCAGTTCACATTAATAAAGAATTTATGAGGCAGGCACATAATAGTTTGTGTGTATGTATACATAGTCCTGTATCTAGGGCTTCTCCCCACCCCACTATTTTTTTTTTTTTAAGATTTTTTATTTAATTATTTGACAGAGAGATCACAAGTAGGCAGAGAGGCAGGCAGAGAAAGAGGGGGAAGCAGGCTCCCTGCTGAGCAGAGAGCCCAATGTGGGGCTCCATCCCAGGACCCTGAGAACATGACCAGAGCCAAAGGCAGAGGCTTAACCTACTGAGCCACCCAGGTGCCCCACTATTTTTATTTAATAGAAGAGAAACTGGGATGATTTTATAGATTATCAGACAGGTCTAGTTATTTCATAATATCCAAGAAGTTTTTGTGTTTTTTTTTTTGTTTTTTTTTTTGCTGTAACAGGATTCTTCTAGAACATGAAGACACTGCCTTAGTCATACAAATTTCTTTACTTTTCCCTTCCAGTACGTACTGCAGGCTTCTAGCCTACTTGACTGTTACATTTTCCTCTTCTTGCAGTTTATCCTTCATGATCCTTTTATTCCCCCCTCTTGGAAATATTTTCTTAAATCCTTAAATTTCTGTAATTTCACAAGTAATATATGGGTTTTTGGTTTTAGGGTTTGGTGACTTTCAGGGATGTGGCCATCGACTTCTCTCAGGAGGAGTGGGAGTGCCTGGACCCTGCTCAGAGGGACTTGTACGTGGATGTGATGTTGGAGAACTATAGTAACTTGGTGTCATTGGGTAAGGTCATCTGCCTGAAATACTTCACAGTCTTTCTCTGCTTTTGCTATGGGAATTACAGGGCTGTCTTTGAAGAAACCAGTTGAATTTCTTCTCCCCGTGGTCAAAGGGATGTTTTGATATTTGTTGGATTTTTAATGGGTTCATTAGGCTCCTTCCTCTTCCCATACCTTCACACCTTCCTCTGGCTTTTTCTGCAATTGCCTCTCTTCTTTAATTACTAAGGAGCTGGATTTGCATTATGGGGCATTTAATTCATAACCATTGTCAGAGAAACCAGGTTTCATATTGTGTTGAACTTTAGCATATCTAGAGATGTTCTGTGTCCTTGCTACTCAAGGTGTGGTAGTTTAGTTTGAGGAACTATAGGGAGGCCAGAGCAGAGTTAGTGTAAGAGAGGATGCCAAGAAGGCAGTGAAGGAGATAGGCTAGGCCCAGGGGAGAGGCAGTTTTGTTGGTTTGGGGGAGGGATGTGGATTGTTTTCTCAGTGATTTCATTTGGTTTATGTGGGGTTTTAGCTTTTTTTTTATTGTTAAGTTTTTCATACCTAACATCAGCTTCTTCTGGGGCTTGTGAGGTCTTCCCTAGTCTTTCAGAACAGAGGCTGCGTTTATACAAGATCCCCAGGTGATTTTTTTTTTACAGTTTAAAGAAGCACTGCTCTTCGTAAATTTTTGACTCACATGCAGGGAGTACAGCTAGAAACAGGGTCCTGATATACTGTGACTTCGAAAGAGCCTCTTCATTTTATATAGAGGAGGGTTGGATAAACAGAAGTCATTTTATGCTAAGTGAACATATTCATTTGCTTTCGGCATATTTGAGGTTAAAAGTTGCAGTTTGTGGGGCGCCTGGGTGGCTCAGTGGGTTAAGGCCTCTGCCTTCGGCTCGGGTCGTGGTCCTGGGGTCCTGGGATCAAGCCCCGCTTCGGGCTTTCTGCTCGGCGGGGAGCCTGCTTCCTCCTCTCTCTCTGCCTGTTTCTCTGCCTACTTGTGATCTCCATCTGTCAAATAAATAAATAAAATCTTAAAAAAAAAAAATAGAAAGTTGCAGTTTGTGAACTTTGCATTTTATGAAGTTAAATGCGACCTTGAGGGACGCCTGGGTGGCTCAGTTGGTTAAGCAGCTGCCTTCGGCTCAGGTCATGATCCCAGCGTCCTGGGATCGAGTCCCACATTGGGCTCCTTGCTCGGCAGGGAGCCTGCTTCTCCCTCTGCCTCTGCCTGCCATTCTGTCTGCCTGTGCTTGCTCTCTCCCCCTCTCTCTCTCTGATAAATAAAAATAAAAAATCTTTAAAAAAAAAAATGCGACCTTGAATTAAATCCTAAAAATGTCTCATGAACCTTCTTTTTCTGTTACCAAAATAACAACAGTAATAATAAGAATATTAATATTTAACACTGTGCTTACTATAAACCAGGCTGTGTTGTAAGCAGAGCAAATACTTCAGCTTACTTAACTTTCACAACATCCCCATGAGGCAGGTAATGTTTTTATCAAACTCCTTTTTAGATGAGAATACAGAGGCTCAGGGTAAGTGACTTCCCACGGTCACACAGCTAGTGGGAGAAGTAGTAGCAATTGAGCCTCTAAGGAGGTCTGGCTCATAAGTCTGTGTTCTCAACCACTATTCTCTGTTTGCTCCAAAGAGGAGTCTGAATGAATCTAAAACAAGATCATTCTCCTACTGATGTGATCTCATGTTTTTCATTCCCATCATACTTCATTTCTGTGAAGTCTTTATCAATATTATTTTTACTTTTTATTGCATATTTGGCCAAATGTTTTGAGCTCATCATTTTTTAAAAAAAGGTCTTTACCATTTAGTAGTTCTTTTCTTGCAAGGAGACACTCCTTTTCTCAGTCAGGTGTGACCTTATGGGAGCAAGGACAGGAGTCCTGGAAAGTTGTGTGGGGAGGGCCAAGAAGCTGGAACCCAGGAAGGCAAAGGCAGGAGGGGACCATCATTGCCGGGAACCAACCTCACAGGTCACTCAGGAGGAGGAGAAACAGGTGGGATGGTGCTTAGAAAACTCCCTACCTGTGGAGGGAGGAAATTGAGATCTCATTTTGGGTTACCAAACGAACTTCCATCTGATCTCATTTCTTACTCTCTTTGTTTTTCTTCTCATATTTCCCTCCCATTTCGCCAAGCAAGGCTTCTCTTTTGTTTCTGGTGCAGCCATTCTACTGTGTCGGATTCAGCGGCTTTCCAGCTCTTTTGCATTTCTGCATGTGTCTGAATGAGTAAATGCATTCATTCATAAGTTCTGCAAATATTTTGACTACTTGTTCCTAGCCAGGCATTGTACTGGGCACTATCAATACAGTCATGAACGACATCGATAACTTGCCCATTCTCAAATGCAGTTTTATGTAGTCAGGAAGAAACTGAAAGTAAGTAAATAAATAAATAGATAAATAATGTCATATAATGAAACATGTTGGTCAAGGAAGATAAAGAGCATGAGAATAGAAAACGCTAGAAATCGACAGGGCTCATTTAGGTAAGGTGGTCAGGGAAAGCTTTCTTGAATAGAAGCATGAAGAGCGGGATCAAATTCTATGAGTATCTGGGGGAGGAGTGTATCAGTCACTGTGAACAGTAAACACAAAGGCTCTGTGATTGCCAAGAAACTGCTGGAATGGTAAGAAGGCCAGGACATAGTTAGTAAAAGAGTGTAAAGAAATTAGGTTGATGAGATAGGTGAGGGCCCGACAATACGGTTTTTCACTTACTATTTTAGGAATTTGAGTTCTGTGGCCTTTCAGTCTGGAAGAGTTCATCCATCTTTCCTTGATTTGCATTCCCAGCTGTTTTTGAAGATTACAGGCCAGTTATTTTGTAGAGCGTCCCTCGTTTGGGTTGGTGTGCACTTTTCTTCATGATTAGACTTAGATTTATGCCTCTTTGGCAGCAGTATCACAGAACTGATGCTGTGTTCTTGCATTCTGTCAGGTAAAGCACACATTTGTCGTTACTGCTGACACTTTGAGCACTTGATTAGGTTATTGTCTGCTGGCTTTCTCCTTGTAAAATTAATCATTTTTCCTTTAATGAGTCTCTTGTGAGGAGAATCTCGGAAACTATTAAATATATCCCTCTCCACCGATTTTTCAGTTTGTTCATTTGTTGGATCTTCGTTGGTGGGTTGTAATCTCTTCTTATTTATTTTGAAGTTCAAAATATTTGAGCTTATCCCAGGTTTGACCTGTGGGAACCCACTCATGAGGCTTCTGTGTCTTCAGGCACATCTCTGTCACTCATTGAGCATCTCCTTATTTTCTGACACAACAGCATGTTTTATCAGGCTCATCTTGTACTTTTCCTGCTCCAGTCATAAAGTCAACCATTTCTTCAAGGTGCCCTGGTCCCTTTTAGTTGAGAATAGTAGTTAGAAGGAAAAATTTGCATACTAGGGTTGCTCATTGCTGCTGGAAGATGGCTGCTCCAGGTCTCTGGGTGGTTAGAGCTGGGGAATGTATTTGTATACATACATACATACATGTGTACATCTGTATTGAAAACCACGAGATGACACCCACCTCCCCCTCAGCAACTCTCAGTTTGTTTCCTATAATTGTCTTTTATGGTTGGCTTCCCTCTCTGTTATCTTACTTTATTTTTCCTTCCCTACCCGTATATTTATGTTTCGTTTCTTAAGTGCCATATATGAGTGAAATCTATGGTATTTGTCTTTCTCTGAATATTTCACTTAGCATAATATCCTCTAGTTCTGTCTATGTTGTTGCAAATGGCACGATTTCATTCTTTTTGTAGGCTGAGTAATATTACACTGTATGTATGTATGTATGTATGTATGTATGTATGTATACCACATCTTTATCCTTTCATCTGTCAGGGGACATCTGGGTTCTTCCCATATATTGGCTATTGTGGACATTGCTGCTTTAAAGATTTTATTTATTTATTTGACAGAGAGAAATCACAAGTAGATTGAGAGGCAGGCAGAGAGAGAGAGAGAGGGAAGCAGGCTCCCTGCTGAGAGCCTGATGCGGGGCTCGATCCCAGGACCCTGAGATCATGACCCGAGCCGAAAGCAGCGGCTTAACCCACTGAGCCACCCAGGCGCCCACATTGCTGCTTTAAACATTGGGGTGCATGTGCCCCTTCAAATCACTGTGTTTATATCCTTTAGATAAATACCTAGTAGTGCAGTTGCTGGGTCAGAGGATAGTTCTATTTTTAACTTTTTGAGGAACCTCCATACTGTTTTCCAGAGTGGTTGTACTGGTTTGCATTCCCACCAACTTACTCTCCATATTTCTAACTCCCTTCTCTGACAGGGAAGAATTTGGCTTCCATTTCCTTAATATATTATTTTCTCAAACTCGCTGAATGTAGCTAATCTTTCATTACCAGTACCATCACTTTGACCATGTGATTGCCCTTCTCACCCTACTTGGGCTGTGACAACCCACGCCAGGTCTCTTATATGCAGACACTTGTCTTTAACAGGCATGCAGTTGGGACAGTTCTTTCATACCGAAACCCTCCCCACAGAGGGTATCAGTATTGGTTGACTTTGAGTATCCTGCTCTGGGCTTTATTTTATTAAGTCTTAATCCTTGAGTATGCATTTTAAAATATTCATTGTGTGGGGCACCTGGGTGGCTCAGTCCATTAAGCATCTCCCTTGGCTCAGGTCATGATCAGGTCATGATCCTGGACTCCCAGGATTGAGCCCGGCATCAGGCTCCATGCTCCGCGGGGAGTCTGTTTCTCCCTCTCCTCCTCCCCTGTGTGTGCTCTTTCTCTCTCTCGCTCACTCAAATAAATAAATAAATCTTAAAAAAAAATAAATTAAAAAAAATTCATTGTGGTGAAATGGGAAGTATTCATTAAGTTCTTCTGCCCTTTTTTTTTTAAGATTATTTATTTATTTATTTGACAGGCAGAGATTACAAGTAGGCAGAGAGGCAGGCAGAGAGAGAGGAGGAAGCAGGCTCCCTGCTGAGCAGAGAGCCTGATGCAGGGCTCGATCCCAGGACCCTGAGATCATGACCTGAGCTGAAGGCAGAGGCTTTAACCCACTGAGCCACCCAGGCGCCCCTAAGCTCTTCTGTTTTATACCAAAGTGTGATGTGGTTGCCTTGAGAAAAACCAGTTGTGTGGTTGTTTGGATTGAGTCAGACTAGCTGTTCTTTCCACAGGACACCACTTTGTTCTTAAAAGAATGCCTGACAGACAAACTATTATTATTCAGACTTAGGTAGTTGGAAAAATTTTCTTAAAAGCGTGCCTGTCACTTTAAAGATAAATAACAGTATTTGCTGCCAATGATAAATTCAGACTTTCAAGTAAAAATTAGAATTGTGTGAAACAGCTTCCATTTTGAGCTTTACCATTTCTCAACACGTAAACATTTTTCTGATGAGATAGATGGTGACATTAACCTAGTGATTTTAATGTATTATGTAATGAAATATGTCAGCATTTCAAAGATCTGCATAACTCAGTGAACCACTATTTTTCAAATGACCAGTGCATGATATTACAGAATTATGTCTGGATAAAAGATCATCCAAAGTACAGTGGATTTTAAGGTAATTTAGTATGAAAAGTTCATAGTTTTAGTTGCATATTTCACATTGCAACTAACTTTTAAGAAACTGTCCCTTCTCAAGTTTTATTATAGTATCAGAGAGTACCATATTTATAATTTCAAAAAATAACAGTTACATATATGTGGGAGGCTAGATTTTTTTCATGTGCTTCAGTCAAAATAGCATATTGCCACAGAGTGAATACAGAAGCAGATTCGAGAATCCAGTTGTCTTCTCTTAAGCCATATATCTCAGAGATTCACAAAAAATTAAAATAATATTTTTTGTTGTTTTGGAAAACAAGATCATTTTTGGAAATGATTTTGGAAAATATAATTTTCACACATTTGTTATTTCTGTTAATAGGCAATGATTTATTAATTTCAAGGGAATTAAATATCTTTAATTTCTCAGTTTTAATTTCTAATATGGTAAATATCAAAATATAACTCACACAAACAAATCCCTTTTGAGTCCTCAATAATTTTTTAACATTTTTTTAATTTTAATTTTATTTATTTATTTATTTGACAGAGAGAGAGAGCACAACAGAGGGAGCAGCAGGCAGAGGAAGACAGAGAAGCAGGCTCCCCACTGAGCATGGAGCCCTATGCAGGACTCGATCCCAGGACCCTAGGATCATGATCTGAGCTGAAGGCAGCTGCTCAACTGACTGAGCCACTCAGGTCTCCCAGTTTTTTAACTAAAAAGAAGTTAGGGACGCTTGGGTGGCTCAGTCAGTTAAGTGTCTGCCTTCAGCTCAGGTCATGATCCCGGGATCCTGGGATGGAGTCCCATATTGGGACTGCTGACAGGGAGCCTGCTTCTCCCTCTGCCTACCACTCCCCCTTCTTATGCTCTCTCTCTCTCTCACACCAATAAATAAATAAAAGCTTTTAAAAAGCTTGTAAATATAAAAAGTTAAGGGTGCCTGAGTGGCTCAGTGGGTTAAGCCTCTGCCTTCGGCTCAGGTCATGATCCCAGGGTCCTGGAATCGAGCCTCTCATTGGGCTCTCTGCTCAGCAGGGAACCTGCTTCTCCCTCTCTCTCTGCCTGCCTCTCTGCCTGCTTCTGCCTACTTGTGACTTCTCTCTCTCTCTGTCAAATAAATAAATAAATAAACAAATAAATAATCGTTTAAAAAAAAGTTAAACCTACATTCGTTGACTAGCATTGTTAAGCCTTATTTACAAGTAATTGTGATACAAGTTCTTGCATGGCAGTTCTGATTGGTTGAACTAAATTCAAGTTTATTGAACTATTTATTGGTGCTAGACTGCACAAAAGGGCACTCCTTTTAGTTTACATTTGACCCTCTCAAAGGAGTTGTAATATTAGTTTGGTCAGTTTAAGTATCTTGGCTTCCTTTTGGATATACACACAGTCCTTATACACAATGATAATGTATACAAAGCAATGAGACATTGTTAAGTAAAACAATAGGTACTGCAGTTTGGCTATGACTAACAGGCCATGACTGAAATTACTTCCCACAAAACATCCACAGGACTTCTTTGCCCTTTAGTAAATCAACTAAAATGTTACAGAATCACCATTAGATAAAAATACTGAAATTTGGGGATGTCTGGGTGGTTCATTTGGTTGGGCGGCTGCCTTCGGCTCGGGTCGTGGTCCTGGCATCCTGGGATCGAGTCCCTCATCGGTCTCCTTGCTCGGCGGGGAGCCTGCTTCTCCCTCTGCGTCTGCCTGCCACTCTGTCTGCCTGTGCTCACTCTCTGACAAATAAATAAATAAAATCTTAAAAAAAAAACAACAACAACTAAACTTTGTATTGGAAATATGTTTATGCATGAACAAGCCAAGAATTCACCAGTAATTTTTAAGAATATAAGGGATTCTGGGGCGCCTGGGTGGCTCAGTGGGTTAAAGCCTCTGCCTTTGGCTCAGGTCATGATCCCAGTGTCCTGGGATCAAGCCCCGAATCAGGCTCTCTGCTCAGCAGGGAGCCTGCTTCCTCTTCTCTCTCTCTGCCTACCTCTCAGCCTACTTATGATCTCTATCTGTCAAATAAATAAGTAAAATCTTAAAAAAAAAAAAAAAAGAATATAAGGGATTCTGAGACCAGCAAGTTTGAGAACTACTGTTCCAGATGATGGGTCTTTCAAAATATGGGCTTTGTGAAGCCTCAGATGAATGTTTCTACTGAGGCTGTGTTGGTACTCCATTAATACTTGGTTACAGATCCAATGGGGTAATCCCTGCATAGATTTCTGGGACTCTGTTGCAAGGCTCCTTTATTCTCTTCACCTTGAACTATAAATTCCAGCCATCTTAGCAGCCCTGGACTCAGATACTACCAGTATCCTTTGCCCAGTGAGACCACCGCTATCTATTTGGAGAGCATTTTCCAGGATGTTTTGGAGGATGCAGGCAGGCATAAAGGGTGAATATGAAGTTCTCCTGATATAAAGTTTCTCAGCCCTGCATCTAGTATCCTATTTTATAGCTTTTGGTTGTTTGTGGTGTAAGACTTAAGTCTAATACCAGGTTTTTCTTCATGGCCAGGGCTGGAAATGTCTCACCTTCATTTTAAAGAAATCTTTCGCTTTATGTAAAACTCGAGGTTTTCTAGCTTTCTTTCTTCATCCATTAAAGATATCATTCCATTGGTAGCTTCTGTTAAGGATGTGAATTCTGCCGTAATGTTTGGCTGTTCCTCTGACTCTAATGTTCTCCCTCCCCTGCCTCCTTTTACTCTTTTTCCTTCATCTTCAGTTTTCAGCTCTGTCATTATGTTCTCAGTTGTTACTTTTCTTTGTATTTTTTCCTGCTTGCAGTTTGCTAAAAGTAGGTTGATTATCATATATTTCATACATTTTTGAGAACATTTTAATAATCTTTTCGAGTACTTACTTGGTTTTGTCCTCTTTCTAGAATGCTGTTGCCTGAAGTCGGATTGTTTGATTTTGTTGCACAGATCTGATACTCTTCTTTCTTTCCCCCTTCTTTTTTCTCTTTGGACTTTTTAGTTGTAGAATTTCCATTTTACAATTTTAAAGTTTCTTTTTCTTTGCTGAAACTTCCCATCTGCTCACTGTCCATCTTTTCTTCCTGAATCTATGGAATAAAATTGAATGACCTTGCCTACTGATGTATTTCTAATACATCTGTTCTTTGTCTCTTTTGTGGGTTTGGGGGGGGCAGTTATATGTTACACATTCAGTCTTCCTTAGCTACCTCATAATTTTTTATTCTGTGCCAGACATTTTGAAGAACAATAACAAATGGATGGTTCCCTGCCCATGAAAGTATATGCTTCTTTCTCAGTTTTTCAGGGTGAGGGAGTGATAACGCTGATACCACCAAGCATGGAGCTGAGATGAGGCTGAGTCATAGTTTTTATTAGTTTCAGTTTATATCAAGTTTCAAATTAGATGTAAAAATCATTCTTTGCTATAAACTTCCCACATGACCATGCACTTATCTCTTTGATTATAGCAGGATTTGAGCTAAGTGGAGGTTGTATTATAATTTTAATTGGTTTTGTTTCACATGTTTCATCTTCAGTAGAGCCTTGGAACTTTGTAACTGCTTGGCTTGCAGAATCTTGTCTGCTTTCTAGCCCAACACCAATCACTCAGAAAAATTCCTGTGAAAAAGTATTATGTAGCTTAATGTTTTGTTTTGCCCTTTTTTTTTTTTTAAGTATAGTTGACCTACAATATTAGTTTCAGTTGTGCTTGATTTTGCTTTTGAGTTTGGGGATTTTCTAGGTTCCAGTTCATCATGCCAGCCTACACAGTCATTAAAAGTTCAGCTGAACCACACTTGGGCACATAGGGGCTTGATTGATGGAAGGACCCATTGGGTTTAAGGGGTCAGCCACATGGGAAGATAAGGAACTTGTTTAAGTGATCTTTGTGGAATGCTCCAGAAGGCTGTTCAATCAGAACATTAAGATCATAAAAGCTGAAAAGTCAAAGCTGAGATTGTTGTTCAATAGGGAAGAGATATGATGCTTAGCAGTGAGCTTAATTTCCTGATTCACTGTGGGTATTATTTCCAGTTTGTCTTGTATTTCTCTGTTGAGTATTTTTTGTTTGTTTGTTTGTTTTCTAGTAAATTTTTCTGGTAAAGAAGGTAAAATATATGGTTTTCTTGTTTTCTTTCAGATTTGGAGTCAACATATGAGACCAAAAATACAATTTCAGAAAAAGACATTTTTGAAATAAATTTTTTCCAATGGGAGATGAAGGAAAGAAATAAAACTCTTGGCCTTGAGGCATCCATTTTACCACAGGGACATCAAGAGGGATACTTTAGTCAAATGATAATTAGCTACGGAAAAATGCACACTAATAGAAAAAGTAAATCTTTTAGTGCACATCAAAGAATTCATAATAGAGAGAAACGCTATGTTTGTAAAGAATGTGGGAAGGCTTGTAGTCATGGCTCAAAACTTGTTCAACATGAGCGAACTCATACAGCTGAAAAACACTTTGAATGTAAAGAATGTGGGAAGGACTTTTTTAGTGCCTATCAACTCTCTGTGCATCAGAGATTTCATACCGGTGAGAAACCCTACAGATGTAAGAAATGTGGGAAGACTTTTAGTTGGGGATCTAGTCTTGTTAAACATGAGCGAATCCATACTGGTGAGAAACCCTATGAATGTAAAGAATGTGGGAAGGCCTTCAGTCGTGGCTATCACCTCACTCAGCATCAGAAAATCCATATTGGTGTTAAATCTTATGAATGTAAGGAATGTGGGAAGGCCTTTTTTTGGGGCTCCAGCCTTGCTAAACATGAGATAATTCATACAGGTGAGAAACCTTATAAATGTAAAGAATGTGGGAAGGCCTTCAGTCGTGGCTATCAACTTACTCAACATCAAAAAATCCATACTGGAAAGAAGCCTTATGAATGTAAAGTATGTGGAAAGGCCTTTTGTTGGGGCTATCAGCTTACTCGACATCAGATATTTCATACTGGCGAGAAGCCCTATGAATGTAAAGAATGTGGGAAGACCTTTAATTGTGGCTCAAGTCTTGTTCAACATGAGCGAATCCATACTGGTGAGAAACCCTATGAATGTAAAGAATGTGGGAAGGCCTTCAGTCGTGGCTATCACCTCACTCAGCATCAGAAAATCCATACCGGTGAGAAACCTTTTAAGTGTAAGGAGTGTGGGAAGGCCTTTAGTTGGGGTTCAAGCCTTGTTAAACATGAGCGAATCCATACTGGTGGGAAATCCTATGAATGTAAAGAATGTGGGAAGGCCTTTGGTAGTGGCTATCAACTTAGTGTTCATCAGAGTTTTCATACTGGGGAGAACCCTTATCAGTGTATGGAATTTGGGAAGAACTTTATTCATGGCTCAAACCTTGTTCAACATGAGAGAACTCCTAGTAATGATAAGCCTTATGAATATAAAGGATGTGGGGAAGCCTTTATATGGACAGCTTATTCAAATGAGACCATAAATACTGGTGAAATTTTATGATTGAAGAGGTGAAAGAAAAATTTTTATGTGTATAAACAACATGAGGAATCTTAATCTTGAGAACACTTATGAATGTATGGAATGTGCAAAAAGCCTTACATCTGTGTGGACAACTTGATATCAAAAATTCATACTAGTGAGAAATACTTTGAATATAAGGAATATGAAAAGGCCTTAGAATTTTATACAGTCTTACTGAATGTCAGTTTGTACTAATGTGAAATCATTTAAATGTAAGGAATGTGTGAAGATCTTTATTCATGGCACAAAAGTCTGGTAAACATTGGGGAGTTTATACTCATTAGAAACACTTCAAGGAATGTAGGAAGAACCTAGTTCAGTTTTTGCTGTTCACATTAGAGAACTCATACTGCTGTGAAATTTTATGAATGTAAGGAATTTGGGAAGGCTTACAGATAAGATAAATATCTTACAGTACATCATCGAATCCATCCAAATGAGTCTACAGCCATACCACCCTGAACGCGCCCGATCTCATCTGATCTCGGAAGCTAAGCAGGGTCGGGCCTGGTTAGTACTTGGATGGGAGAATCCATCCAAATGACAAACCCTTTAAATTGGGATGTAGGAAGGCCTCTAGACAAGTACTATTAAAACTGTTGTCTAGAGACTAGTGCCAGCTCATGGAATTGTTACCTGTCCCATCATGAAATGAATGTGGAAAATAAGAGTGTTTGGAAACTTAGAGCAATTTCATATTGTCTTAACATTATCATTGTATTTTATAAAAGTATCAATCAGCTCATGAATGATTACAAGTTAGAAAGTTTGCCCTTTCCAGAAAGAATTTGAGACAACATTCAGTTTTTAAAACATGAGACAAGTCAGGGCGCCTGGGTGGCTCAGTGGGTTAAGCCGCTGCCTTCGGCTCGGGTCACGATCTCGGGGTCCTGGGATCGAGTCCCGCATCAGGGTCTCTCTGCTCAGCAGGGAGCCTGCTTCCTCCTCTTTTTCTCTCTGCCTGCCTCTCTGCCTACTTGTGATCTCTCTCTCTCCCTCTGTCAAATAAATAAATAAATAAATCTTTAAAAAAAAAAAAACAAAAACAAAAACATGAGACAAGTCACAATATAATTTGAGTAAGAGATGCTTCACTTGTCACCTGTGATTGAATAGCAGAATTTTCACACTATAGGATTTGGCTAATGTATGAGTCACAACTTCCTTAAGCCTATAAAGGCATAATTTATAACAAATAATTTTCATTTAATGAAGATATAGAAGCCTTCCAGCACTATTCGACCTTTGTTAAACTTTGGAGAATTCATCCTAGAAAATAACCTTATCAAATGTAACATATGCAGGAGATCTCTCACACATGCCACAAACCATACTTACAGTCCTCACCATTCCATCTCCTTACTACCTGTGGGATATTGGAGAAAATGCTTATCTCTTCTGGGCATCATCTTGAAAATGTTGGTGATGGTAACTAACAGTCCTGTTTCAGAGACTGCATGGATTTAGTATGCATCAGATCCTTTGAAGAGTATCTCGAATGTAGCCTACGCTCAATACGTGTTTGCTGTTTTCTTATCTTCATCATTAGTATTACTCCTGGTGAATTCTTAGGAAAAGAATGGACCTTGGTGTGATGCATTTTGAAAAGCTTCCATAACCACTCATCCATTTGAATTTCAGATAGTTCATTATGGATAAAATCTAGAAAAGCACAAAGAAACTTGAGAGGATTTTTATTAAGAGTTTATCCCTTAAGCTGCATAAAAAATGAAGGCTGAAAAGAAATGAGGATTAAGTAAATGTTAAGATGTTAAGTAGACAGGAATATACCCGTTGAAGAATGAGGGAGAGGTGAAGCAATTTGCCTTTAATGAATTCAAACAGAAGTAGCCAGTGATTTAAATTCTCTGCTCACATTTTGAGATAAATTACAAATTTAAAAGACACAAAATATTGTCCATTTGGGAATTCTTTCCCCAAATTTTATTATGACAAATTTCAGACACTCAGAAAAATTTAAAGAGCAGTATAATAAACATCCATATACTCTATTTAGAATCAGTACTTATTAACATTTGATCAGAAATTTAGGTATGAATATGTACACTCACTCACCATTATCTTATGATCCCCGCATCTTTTAAGAATAAGAACATCCTTTAATACCATGGTCATAGAAAAAATTATCAATAATTCTGTAATACTCTTCTATATTCACTTCATATGTCCCAGTACTCCCAAGGTATCCTATTGCTATTTTCTAACCAGCATCTTTTCTATATTAAGGCATTGCATTTTGTTATCTTGTGTCTAGATTTTAATCTTTAAAAGACTTCTTGAAATGTTAAGGAAAACTGTTTTGTAGAATGCCATGCATTCTTGATTTATTTCTCCCGTCATGGTGAGATTTAATTTGTGCTTCTATCCTTTGTATCTCTCATAAAGTCAAGTTAGAGCCAGAGACCTAAACATTTTTCACAAAAATACACCATATTTGGTGATAACTACTTCACATTGCTATATACCAGAAACACATAATACCCATTTTTCTCACTATTGCTAATGCTAAGTTTGGTCATGTGATTAAGACCGAGACTGCGGGGCGCCTGGGTGGCTCAGTGGGTTAAGCCGCTGCCTTCGGCTCAGGTCATGATCTCAGGGTCCTGGGATCGAGTCCCGCATCGGGCTCTCTGCTCAGCAGGGAGCCTGCTTCCCTTCCTCTCTCTCTGCCTCTCTGCTTACTTGTGATCTCTCTCTGTCAAATAAATAAATAAAATCTAAAAAAAAAAAAAGACAGAGACTGCTAGAGCTCTCCATTAAAAAGGTCCATTATATGCTAGTAAGATTGGTGAACCTTTCAACTACTTTTGAAAATGTAGTCCTACCATATGTATATATAAATTCTGAATTAAAGAGAAAATTGAAGCAATTACAGATTGTTGAAAAAAGAATGATAGTTAAATTGTATATCAGAAGTTGTAGAATGTGCCTGAAGCTTTTTTCAGTGGAAAATACCTTTTACTGTGTCTTGGAGAAATCTAAGCTGCATCTGGCCAGATGGAAGGCTAGAACTATGACTTTTTTTCCCCCAGTATCTACATGGTCCCTGTCACCCTGGACTATGAAGCTAGAAAAGTAAACCCTAAACCAATATATGGAAGCAACTTACACAGCTAAAATTGTCCCAGAACTTCTGAAGTTATGTCTCAAAAATTACCAGTACTGAGTAGTACATGAGAAACTGGGATTTTCTGGTTAATGAGGCCTATGAAATAGAACCTACTAAATCCCTTCTTAAGGAAAAATCAGAAGCACCTTGTCAACTTAAGAAACTAAAAAGAGTATTCTAGTGAATGAAATTTGCTTGACTTAATTTAAACTGGTGGTCTCAAATTTTACCATGGGAATACTGGTTCCCATTACCTATTTCTATCTTAGGGATCTGAAACTGCGTTAAGGAATGCTGCCATAACTGGAAGGCCCTAACGTTGGATATTTCAGTCACTAAGTTTGATTGTTATAATGGAATGGTAGTTAGGATCATGCTCTCAAGGGATGACCTTCTTTTTTTTTTTTTATAATTTATAATCTTTTTTTTTCCTTTAAAGATCTTAGCTATTTATTTGACAGAGATCACAAGCAGGCAGAGAGGCAGACAGAGAGAGAGGGGGAAGCAGGCTCTCCACTGAGCAGAGAGCCCTACGCGGGGCTTGATCCCAAGACCCTGAGATCACAACCCGAGCCGAAAGCAGAGGCCCCAACCCACTGAGCCACCCAGGTGCCCCAAGGGATGACCTTCTAATGCTTGCTTTTATTCCCGAGTAAAAATCCTTGTATCTAAGTTGAAAGGGCTCCTGAGTTATCAGATGTCATTTCTTCATCTCTTCCTGCAATTGTATAGTATTTAATTTGTTAATGTGATAATTTATATTGACAGATTGATTTTCTCTCATTGCTGGATATACCCAGGTTACTTAATGGTGTAGGTATGTATTCTGTGCACTGCTGGGTTTCATTTGCTACTGTTTTATTTAGAATTTTTACATCTCATGAGTGTGATTATATAAAAATTTTATTTTTGAGATATTTTTGTTTGTTTTTGTATTGCAATTACCTGTTCCTTAAAACTGTATGACTGTTTTGGGTTCTTTTGTTTTGAATTGGAAGTCTTTAATCACTTTTCTAGTTTTATCTGTTGATTCTCTAGTCTTTGAAACTAGTTTTGGACACAACAAATTCAGAGTTCCTGGCACAATTCTTTTAAGTCTTTGCAGCCATGTATTACCAGCCACCACCCACATAAAAGGACCAATCTAGCACTGAAAATTCTTCATTATGTGTTCTTGGAAATACTTTGTTGGGAGATCAGAGCTCCTTATCAGACTGTTGTGGTCATACCTGTGCATGTTTTTCTCCATATACTGAAAGTGGAGTTCCGTGGGTTAGGTCACGAGTATGCCTATGCTCAACTTTAGTAAGTTTAATTTTTCTTTTTTTTTTTTTTTTAAGATTTTATTTATTTATTTAACAGAGATCACAAGTAGGCAGAGAGAGAGGAGGAAGCAGGCTCCCCACAGAGCAGAGAGCCCAATGCGGGGCTCGATCCCAGGACACCGGGATCATGATCCGAGCCAAAGGCAGAGGCTTAACCCACTGAGCCACCCAGGTGCCCCATAAGTTTAATTTTTCTAAATAGGTTTCCAAAAATACCAACTGGCACTCCCACCAACAGTGTATGAATATTATTCTTTCTCCATATCCTTGACAATATTTGGCATCAGTTTTTTTTTTTTTTTTTAAATGCTTGCTACTCTGGTAGGTATCATGGTTTACATTTCCATTTTTTTCCTGAGTATTTATTAGCTGTTTGAATATTCTCACAATATCTGTCCACTTCTTCCTCCTGACACTGAGTGTATTAGGTGTGGCTGTATACCAGTGACATTTGACATGGCATTTGAATCTCATAATTTTCAACTACCATAAAGGACTGTCCTTTGGTTTCTTCCAACATTAAGAAATATAGGGGCGCCTGGGTGGTTCAGCAGGTTAAAGCCTTTGCCTTCAGCTCAGGTCACGATCCCAGGGTCCTGCGGTCGACCCTGCATCTGGGTCTCTGCTCAGTAGGGAGCCTGCTTCCTCCTCTCTCTCTGCCTACATGTGATCACTGTCTGTCAGATAAATAAATAAAATCTTTTAAAAAATGTAAAAGCCCAACTCCTTCAAAAACTGTAAAAACTATTTTTTTTCTCATTTGTGCGTATTTTTTAAAATTATGTTCAGTAAAAACCATTCTTATTCTTTGCGGATTGGCCAGAGCCACATGTAAAAAGACAGTGGGCCAGATTTGGCCCATAGGCCATAGTTTTCTTACTCCTGTAGATGAATAACTAAAGGGTCAACGGTCATGCTGTAATGGACATTTTACTTGACCCATGGAGATGGACATAGGAAAATCCAACTATAAATAAACATAAAATTTACACAGTATGATGAATGATAATGAAGAAAAAGAATATTCTTTCGGGAACCAGTGATGGATGATCTTGACTTAAATATGGGTATAAATATGGATATAAGGAAGGCCTGTAAGAGAAGAAATAAGCAGCAGTTTGAAAGATGAGAGTGGGGGCGCCTGGGTGGCTCAGTGGGTTAAGCCACTGCCTTCGGCTCAGGTCATGATCTCGGGGTCCTGGGATCGAGTCCCGCATCGGGCTCTCTGCTCAGCAGGGAGCCTGCTTCCCTCTCTCTCTCTGCCTGCCTCTCCATCTACTTGTGATTTCTCTCTGTCAAATAAATAAATAAAATCTTTAAAAAAAAAAAAAAAAAAAGAAAGATGAGAGTGAATGCTTATGGCAAAGACAAGGAGAATTACTGGTATTGCCAAAGGCCCCAAGAGAAGAAAGTGCTTGAGACTTTGAGAGGAACTAGAAGAGGTTCAGAGGTGTAGGAACATCACTGTTATGTGTTTACTTCATCTCCCCTTCCTGAAAGCTTGGTTCTGATTTAAATGTTTAAATGTCATTTGGCTGGATCCCCTTTCTTAAGAGTTCTTTTAGACAGCTTATGTATGTCACATAGTGGAATAGTATTCCACACCATATATACATATATGATTATATATATCTACATAGAAACATTTATCACATTTATTTTATCCATTCATCTATTGTGGACATTGGTTTTTTACTACCTTTGGCTATTGTGATATAATGTAAACATTGGAGTACAAATATCTGTTCAAATCCCCACTTTCAATTTCTTTGGGTATACATGGAATTGGATTAAATGATAATTCTATATTTAAAATTTA
This sequence comes from Mustela nigripes, assembly GCF_022355385.1. Lineage (NCBI taxonomy): Eukaryota > Metazoa > Chordata > Mammalia > Carnivora > Mustelidae > Mustela > Mustela nigripes. The sequence continues at coordinate 9,309,496 of NC_081573.1, read as the reverse complement.
AATTCTGTATTTAAAATTCTGAGGAATCATCATATTGTTTAACACAGCAACTGTCCCATTTTACATTTCTACCAGCTGCACAACTTTATTGCTTTGGTAGGACTCCATTTCACTTCAACCATTGTACTGCATAGATCTTATTTTTGTATTATAGTATATGTGTCATGTATATGTTGTTTCTAGGGTCACACATAAAACACATCATTGACCTAGCTGATGTCAAGAACAGATGTGTTTATTTGGATATTTTATGAAGACAACATGAGTTACAGTGATGTGAAGGAAATAATAATTGGTAATTAAATATACTTATTACTTTAATTATAATTAAATTATTATTCTAGGTTAAATAAGTGTGTAGCAATTTTTAAACTTACAATGAAAGCTTACTAATGATTCATTGTCAAGTAGCAGCCAGTACTATGGCCAGAATAGTAAAAAATGTGAGACTAGAAGAAGTACAAATGCTAACTGCAATTTGCTGTAAATAGAACAAAATTAAAAAGCTGTTAGATAATGTAAAAAATCAAGTTAATAAAGTAGAGAATATCGTGAGACATTTGCAGCAAATCTATAACACATTTGATGAGAATTTTCCTTTTGATAACCAAAAAGGATAAAATTAGTTGCCTGAAATCATAATTAAATGGGCAACCAAATTTTAACTGACTTTGAAACAATCTGAGCTTATAACTTTGTGTAGCTATAAAATGGCTTTGTGTCTTGTACACACACAAAAATCAAATTTTATGTGGAAATATAGGAAGATAAATTATTACTGTAGTTAGGGGAGTTTTGTTATGATATTATGAAAAAATGCTAAAAATTATATCTTACAAAAAGTAAAAAAATTTAAGCCACTAGTCAACTGCCTGTAAAAGATCTTTCTAATAATATCAAAGATTAATTCAAAATTAGTAAAGCTACATATATTCTCTAGCTTTAGACAAGTTGTACGATAAAATATTTTCCACTTTACTCTGGGTACCTTCCAAATCAAATAGAAATATTGTCAATCTGCAGCCTACAAAATCATATTCATAGCACAGATATCTTAAAATCTTTTATATATGTCAAAAAAGAATTTCAACTAGATATAAAAAAAAAAAATTCTATTAAAATTAACAGCCGGGGCACCTGGGTGGCTCAGTGGGTTAAAACCTCTGCCTTCAGCTCAGGTCATGATCTCAGAGTCCTGAGATAGAGCCCCACATTGGGCTCTCTGCTCTGCAGGGAGGCTGCCTCCTCCTCTCTCTCTGCCTGCCTCTCTGCCTACTTGTGATCTCTTTCTCTCTCTCTCTCAAATAAATAAATAAAATCTTAAAAAATAAATTAACCAGCCACGCTAAGTTAAAAATGTGAATGCTGTGAATTTTAAAGAGCTTGATGTCTCCCTAACTGATTTGCTCCACAGTATGAAAAGTATGATGGTTTAGTATAAACGCGCAAATATTATGAATTACTGTTGCTTTATGGAACTGTTGAAAGAAACAGAGAACAAATGAATCTATTTATGTTTTTTGCCAATGCTCATTGGTTGAATGGTTGAAGAGTTTACAAATTTTTTACAAAGATTTACTGTATTTTGAATGCGAAGGCTTTCTTTAAGAAAATACTTGGTGAATATTTCATAATCAAGACCGCCAAAATGACAGCATGATTTGTTTTCTCACCAGTATCACACTACATGTAAACAAACAAAATCTGGAATGCCAAGGAAAGGAAAAGCTGTTTTTATGACTAAGCTAAGAGGGTAGGAATATTTCTTGAAACTGATACTTTTCATAAGATAAAATAATTTTACTTATTCTATCATTAATCAATATATGAAAGATTTTCACTGGAATCAAAAGCATTGTCAAAATACACATTGAAGAAACAGGAAACCTTAGTAAAGAAATAGAAACTTTTAAAAAAGCACAGGGACGCCTGGGTGGCTCAGTTGGTTAAGCGGCTGCCTTCGGCTCAGGTCATGATCCCAGCGTCCTGGGATCGAGTCCCACATCCGGCTCCTTGCTTGGCGGGGAGCCTGCTTCTCCCTCTGCCTCTGCCTGCCACTCTGTCTGCCTGTGTTTGCTCTCGCTTCTCTCTCTATGACAAATAAATAAATAAAATTTAAAAAAAAAGCACAAAATGAAGATAGAACTGAAAAGTACTATTAAACTTTTGATAGATAAACTTAATAGCATAATTGAGATGACAAGAAAAAGAATCAGTAAACTTGAAGATAGAGCAATAGAAATTACCCAATCTGAAAAAGAGAAAAATAAAGGGCGCCTGGGTGGCTCAGTGGGTTGAAGCCTCTGCTTTTGGCTCAGGTCGTGATCTCAGGGTCCCAGGATTGAGGTCCGAGTCGGGCCCTCTGCTTGGCAGGGAACCTGCCCCCCCCCCCCACCTACTTGTGATATCTCTGTCAAATAAATAAAGTCTAAAAAAAGAGAGAGAGAGAGAGAGAGAAAGGTGAGAGATAACAGAGCCAGTGACTTGTGGGACAATATCAAAGATTTAACACAAGTATTTAGAATCCCAGAAGGAGAAGCATGGACAGGAAATAAATATCTGAATATGGAGAAAAGTTTCTGAAATTTGGGGAAATGCATAAGTGTATAGATTTCAGAGGCTCAGAGAACCCAAAACAGGAGTAACATAAAACCACATTTAAACCAGCATACTCAAATTGATGAAAACCACAGGTAATGAAAAATCTTGAAAGCATGCAGAGAGAAATGACACATACAGAGGGAAAGTAATTCAAATGACTTCTCATCATAACCTATGGAGGACAGAAGTCATTGTCTATCTTTTAAAAAATACACAGAAACCCCAGAATTCTATAGCAAGAAAAACAATCTTTCAAGAATAAAGGGTAAAAGAAACTGAAAATTCACCTCCAGCAGATGTACACTCCAAGAAATGCTATATTAAGTTCTTCAAGCTAAAAGAAAATGATACCAGATGGAAATTCAGAAAATTAGGGATTGGGAAATCAGGAAGAGCACGGGAAAGGGCAAATATATGGGTAAATATAAAATAATATAAAATATTGGTAGTCAATACGTGAATCAAGAGATCAAACATAGTTTCGCTTGTATGCCACCTGATATTTTATATTAAATATACCATATCTATGAAATAGTCATAAAAATATTTAATCTGAAAATCAAGCCTCTAGACATAAACTTCAGTTCACAATAGACACAAAGGATAGAGGAAGAAGTCAAGCCCATCTTGAGAAAAAGCAGGACAAATATGGAATTACAATATTATATAGGTTGCTTCTGAGGCTTCAAAAAATGTAAGGAGGTAGAGGATAAATTGTTGACCAATTTTTATTAGACCCAATAAACCATAGTCATGTAAAACAAATTTGCTTAGTTTGGTTTTTGGACTTTAAAAAAGCTAGTACTTTTAGAAGATATTCTTTAACCAATTAGAGAAATTTGTAAATAGGCTGAATATTACAGAACAATATAGGGTTATTATTAGTGTTTTTTTTAGGTAACTGTAGTTTAATGGTCATCTAGAAGATTATCCTTAATTCTAAGAGTCGTATGTTGACTTTTTAGAGGTGAAGTGATATCTAAAACAGTCACTGAAAAATACAGCAAAATGATATATGGAAAATATATTCAACATTAATAAGAATTATATATATATATATATACATACACATACATCTGTATATATACATATTCATATTTACGAGAGAGAAATACCAGATATACTGAATCTAGGTGGAGGACAAACAAACTTCATTGTAACACTGTTGTACTTTTTATGTAAATTTGAAAACTTTCAAAAACTCACTCAAAAAACTCAACCTAGTCTTGAGCTACCAGATTGTTAGTTTTTAATTTATTTCAATTGTAGGGCATGTGGAATGTATATTATCTGTATTGCAGAATTTATTGTAAGAAAGTTTCTTCAAACTACTCCAATTTTTCAACAGATGAACTCTCAATATTCTAAAGGCACAGGGTTTCTTATTATTATTCATCCTCCGGGGCTTGATCTTTGAATAAAAATGGGATTTTTGTCCAGAATTAATTATCTGAAGAAAATATGAATGAGCTCTGATACATTTTAAAAATATGCTTATAGGGTCTTTCTTCCACATGAATTTATGTATAGTAATAATAGTGATTATCATTTAAAAAGCCACAATACTTAGTAAGCAAATACCATGTGCCAGATGACCCCTAAGCATTTAAATTTTATGTTAAGTAATTTAATCTTTACCATAACATCACTAGGTGGTAGAATAGTGGTAATAGTAAAGGTGCCAAAGTTAAATGCTTTCTGACTCTCATTACCTCAGGAGTTTCTCACCACTATGAAATCTTTGATGTTGAGTAAGTTGATAGCAACGAGTAAAGGTCTTTCCACATTCCTTACATTTGTGTGGTTTCACACCAGTATGAATTCTCTGATGTTGAGTAAGTCGATCGCTGCGATTAAAGGCCTTACCACATTCTTTACATTCATAGGGTTTTTCACCGGTATGAATTCTCTTATGTTGAGAAAGACCTGAGATAGAACGAAAAGCCTTCTTACATTCCTTACATATATAAGGTTTCAAACCTGTATGAATTGTCTGATGATAAATCAGTTGAGAATTAAGTCTAAAGGTTTTTCCACATTCCTTACATTCAAAGGGTTTCTCCCCTGCATGAATTGACTGATGTGTTTTAAGGTCTCCAATACGGCTGAAGGCTTTCCCACATTGTTTACATTCATATGGTTTTAAATCAGTATGAATGATCTGATGTTGAATAAGGTATGAATGAAGCTTAAATGTCTTCCCACATTCTTTGCATTCATGTGGCTTCTCACCAGTATGAATTCTTTGATGTTGCGTAAGTTGAGAGCCTCTACAGAAGGCCTTCCCACAGTCCTTACAGTCATAGAGTTTCTCACTGCTATGAATTCTCTTATGTTTAAGAAGGCTTGAGCCCCTACTAAAGGCCTTCCCACACTCCTTACATTCATGAGGCTTCTCACCAGTATGACTTCTCTGATGTTCAATAAGTAGATAGCTGCGAACAAAGGCTTTTCCACATTGTTTACATTTATATGGTTTCTCACCAGAATGGATTTTCTTATGTTGATAAAGACTTGAACGATGACCAAAGGCCTTCCCACATTCCTTGCATATATAGGGTTTCACACCATGATGAATTTTCTGATGTAGGCACATATGTCGGTACAATCTAAAAGTTTCTCCACATTCCTTACATTCATAGGGTTTCAAACCAATATGTATTTTCTGATGTTCAGTAAGGTGAGAATAACGTCTGAAAGACTTCCCACATTGCTTACATTCATAGGGTTTTACACCAGTATGAATGATCTGATGTTGAATAAGCTGTGAATAAAACCTAAAGGCTTTCTCACATCCATTACATTCATAAGGTTTCAAATCAGTGTGAATTTTTTTATGTCTAACAAAATGCTGGAGAACTATAAAGGCTTTTCCACATTCTTTACATTCATAGGGTCTCACACCATTATGGTCTCTGAAATGTTCAGTAAGGTGTGAATATTTTCTAAAGTCCCTCCTACATTCCTTACATTCATAGGATTTCTCTTTAGTGTGAATTCTCTGGTGTAGAGGAAGAGATATATGTTTTATAAATGTCATTTGACTAAAACCTTCCATGTTAGGCCCCTGTTCTCTCCCAAATTCAATTCTGCACTGTGGGTCATTTCTCAAAGTAAACCTCATAAGGTTGAAGGTTTTATTTCTTTTCATTGTCTCCCGATGATATGAATTTACTTGATAACTGCTTTTTTCTGAAGATAACTTGTTGGTCTCAGTTGTAAAATCAAAGTCTGAAAGAAAACAAAATAGACAAATGCTATTTTACTGTACTGGGGATGAGGAGGAGCCTCTTAGAGTAAAAATAGTGACAAATTGAGAAGTATATTCACTAGAAGTAAAAGGGTCATAAAATCCTAAAATACTATCAGGAGTTTTTTTTATTCTTTAATTTTTAAAAAAGATTTTATTTATTTATTTGGCACAGAGATCACAAGTTGGCAGAGAGGCAGGCACAGAGAGAGAGAGGAGGAAGCAGACTCCCTGCAGAGCAGAGAGCCTGATGTGGGGCTCAATCCCAGGACCCTGGGATCATGACCTGAGCCAAAGGGAGAGGCTTTAACCCACTGAGCCACCCAGGCGCCCATCCTGTCATGAAATTTTTTTTAAAGATTTTATTTATTTATTTGACAGACAGATCACAAGTAGGCAGAGAGGCAGAGAGAGAGAGGTGGAGAAGTAGGCTCCCTGCTGAGCAGAGAGCCCCATGCAGGACTCAATCCCAGGACCCGGGATCATGACCTGAGCCGAACGAAGGGAGAGGCTTTAATCCACTGAGCCACCCAGGCACCCCTGTCATGAAATTTTTAAAAGGCAAGAAGGACTCAGAAAATTATGAAAGTTCATATTGAGAACTATGAAGTTTGTGAACAGGCAAAGAGAAAAAGTCAGTAGTACTCATATTTAATGTGGACCAAAACTATAGAAGGAGTTTCTTATATACACTACCTTCTAGATAGCTGCTGAGACTAAGTGAATCAGAATCTAGAGGAGTAGGTTCTGGTCATCTATATTTCTAACATTATCTATCAGATGGCTCTATGTAGTTTTTTCAATGGTTTGTCTTTATGTTAGAATAGAACCCTAAACACGTAATCATGAACAAAAAGGATCTATCTTTTTACACAAACTCATCTTGATCCCTTGGCATCTTTTGTTCCTTATATACTATCCCAATGAATCTCTTTAGCTACTAATACATACCATAACCTTTCCCATTTCCTGGGGCTTCTCACAGGTGCTCCACCTTTCAGGAAGCCTTTTACCTAGTGCCTTTAAATTACTATCTTTGGGTGCTGCAGATTAGAAATCACTTCTTCAGAAAGGCTGCGTCTGCTAACTCTAAGTAAATTCATATCCTTTATTCTATATTCCAACAGTTAATTTTTGCCTTCAAAATACTTTTCTCTATTACATATTTATTTTCTCATTTATTTTACTATGTATTTTCTTCTTCTACTACTGCAAAACAAGTCCTTACCACAAGGTAAATATTAATTATAAGATAAAATGTTGAATTTAAAAAATTAACTTGGATGAAAGTAAAGGTAAATAAAAACAAAAATTAAGGCTACTGGGGAAGGCAGCTGAATAAAATATCCATTTAGTTTCTGAAAATTATGTGACAGTTATCAATAATCTCTCCCTAACTAATCTCTCATACCATATTATAGTAAAAAATGTTTTCTTCTATCATTTACCTTAAAGTTGAGAAATACGGACTTCCAAACCAGCTCAATCAAAAATATAAATGGAAATAGGTGACACGTGATCATTCTCCAATCGCTTATCACCTTATATTGATATGCACGGCTCTACCACCATTGTTCCATCTTCCCTGTGCTCAGTCATGATTGTTTTTCTGCTTTATCTCAATCAAGATGATCAGATGGTATATTACCTTCATCAGCAGAGTTTTAATATTATTCATCCATCCTACTGATGCTCACTGTTTTGTTTCTCTAATGACTTTCCCAAATTCTCCATTCCATTCCTTTATAGCCAAGGCCAATTATTCTTGAATTTCACAGAAACTTATTTCAGGAATTTCAATAATTAATATAATTTTAGAAGGCTTATGAAAAGCTATTAAATTAAACTGGAGGATGTTGGGAAAAAATAAAGTAAGTGCTATGGGAACAGCCTTTGGGGAAACCAAATACCTGGGATGCTGCAACAAAAGAAATGTTGTATAGAGGATAAAATTTGGCTATCTGGATAGTGAAGCAGTCTGAAGAACTCTAATGTGCTAACTGGGTCAAGTATGAGTTGAAGGCAAGTGGGATTCTTCTATGAATGAAGTACAATATGTTCAAATAGTTGAAGTAAAGCAAACAATATTCTCTGAAATAATGAGAAATGGGAAGCAATACCCAAAAGCCAAACACTTTCTATTGATAAATAAAACTCAAAAACTACTATTAGTGAATGATAAATACAAACTGAAACCACAGAACTTCTTGAAAACAATGATAATAAAAAAATAATACATCAGAAACTGTGGCCTTTAACTGTACTACTGAAAACTCATAGACTAAAAGGTTTATATCTAATGAAAAATTAAAGAATAAAAATGAATGAATATTAAATCCAAAATTAAGAAAAGAAAAAACTTAGAAAATGAATGATAAAGTCTGCTGAAGGAAAACAGAAAATGGAAAGTAATATAATAAGAATTATATTTTTATAAAATATAATTTTATATTTTATATAAAATTATATTTTAAATAAAATTGTACAATTAACATGTGCAAACAAACCGGTAGACTACCTATTCAAGGAACAAAAGATAGGAGGAAAGTCTAAACACAATGACAGTAGGGAAACAGTTATCAATAAGGAAACAGAGAATGTTTAAGAAACCCATTCAAGACAACTATGCAAATAAATTTGAGATGTACATGAAAGATGAATTTTTTGAAAATATAGTTTCTAAAAACCAAACCCAGTTAAATTTACAAACTTGTTTCTAATAAATAAAATATTAAAAGAAAAAAATAACTTCTCAATGAAGAAAACCAGCAGATACCACTTTACACAAGTTTTTAAGGTTAGCACCCCCTTGATGAATCACATTGATATCATGTGCCCCTGATATACAATGAGAAGGGTACTTCTCTGGTATTCTTCCCCCAAATCCATGATCTGAGTTTAATAATAAGAAAGCGCCAAACACACCAAAATTTGGAGGCACTCTACTAAATACCTGACCAAACAGTATCTTCAAAAGTATCAAGGTCAAAAAAGAGAAGGAAAAACAGAGACTGTCACATTTGGAGGAAACAAAGGACACAGGATGACTAAAAGTAATATGGTATCCTGGATTGGATCCTGAAACAGAAAAAAAGACATTAGTGCAAACACTGGTGAAATCTAAATAAAATATTCAGTTTATAGTATTGTAAAATGTTAATTTGATAGTTTTCACAGATGTACCACAGTTATGTAAGATGTTATCATTATGGGAATGATACACTGGAACTCTTTGTACCACTTTTGTAACTCTTTTGTGAATCTAAAATTCTTTCCTTTTTTTTTTTAAAGATTTTTTTATTTATTTGAGAGAGAGAGAGAGGTCACAAGTAGGCAGAGAGGCAGGCAGAGAGAGAGGGGGAAGCAGCCTCCCTGCCAAGCAGAGAGCCCGACGTGGGGCTCGATCCCAGGACCCTGGGATCATGATCTGAGCTGAAGGCAGAGGCTTTAACCCACTGAGCCACCCAGGTGCCCCTCTAAAATTATTTCAATAACAGAAACAGATTCCAGAAGAGATGGGAAATCTAAATATACCAATTTCCACAGAATAATTTTAAAAAATTGTATATTTATCCCACAAGAAGTGGTTTACAATTAGCTTTCCAGTTGTCCATGTTTCTCCAAACCATTTCCCACTGATGTTAATGAGGGTGCTTTGGAGAAATAGCTAATTCCTAGTCCAGGGCAGGGAAGATACAAGGTGATTCTAAGACCTCTTGTACTAAAGTGCAAAGAAGCTTTCAAAGACAGAGTTAATAATTTGTGCTTTTGGTCATGCAACATTAAGAGGGATCAAATTTGCCCTCCTACCTTAAATAACTAGAAAATTTAAAAAATGTATGAAACATCTTTCAAATATTGGAAAATAGATAGTGCAGGATAGAAATTTCCCAAGGGAAGGGAAACAAATGAAGTGTGCCCTGCAAGTACCACAGTTGACTGTCTAAAGAGAATTTCCAGAACAAAGCACATGGAGGGGAAACTAAAATACTGCAGCTGTATCCCTGAGTTGAGAAGACAGAGTAGAGAATTAAGGGAAAGAACGAAGTGCAGAATTTGCAAGGCAGAGTACTAGAAAGGAGGGAGCTGCACAGAGAGATCTCTAGAGATCTGTAGAGGAAACCCCTTGATACTTGGCTGAATGTGAATCTAGACATCTGTGTGAGGAAACTAATGAAAACAAAGAATGTACTACTTGATAGGAGTAGGCAGAACATCCCCCGGAAGTCACAAAGGGCAGGGGATAATTCTTGTTTCCACCAACCAGAGTGGAAAGATCCCATAAGGCACAAGGCATCAAACATAGTCCCTAGAAGGATATAGCCTCAGTGGTGGGGTCAAGTTAGCACTAGACTGAAACGTATTCTGGACCCACCCTAACAAAGCTTTAAGGCAACTCATGGAAGTATTGACAGATTCCAAATTAAATAGCTACATCCAAGAACAAAGCCCTAGGATATTAAAAGAATTTTAGGAATCCAGCATCCCAACCCAGTAAACTTCACAATGTCTGGCATCTAATAAAAAATTATCAGGCAGGGACGCCTGGGTGGCTCAGTTGGTTAAGCGGTTGCCTTCGGCTCAGGTCATGATCCCAGCGTCCTGGGATCGAGTCCCGCATCGGGCTCCTTGCTCAGCAAGGAGCCTGCTTCTCTCTCTGCCTCTAGCCTGCCACTCTGTCTGCCTGTGCTTGCGCTCTGTATCTCTCTCTCTCTCTAACAAATAAATAAAAAAATATATTTAAAAAAATTATCAGGCATGCAAAATAGCTAGAAAGTATGACCTTTACTAGGAGAAAATTAATCAAAAGAAACACACCAAGGAATGATACAGATAATATAATTAGTAGATAAGGATACTGAAAGAGCTATTATAAGTATATTTCATGTTTTTATTTTTAAAATATTTATTTGAGACAGAGTGAGAGAGAGCATGAGTGGTGGGAGAATTAATTGGAGAGGGAGAGGCTGACTTCCCCACTGAGCAGGAAGCCTGAGGTGGGGCTCAATCCCAGGACCCTGGGATTATGACCTGCGCTGAAAGCAGACAGATGCTTAACCAACTGAGTCACGCAGGTGTGCTGTTTTGTTTTGTTTTAGTGGAGTTTTTGTAGATTAAAATTTTTTAATATTTTATTTCATTTGATTTCTCAAAGTTTTTGGCAAAACGTTTCTCAAAATATCATATTTTCAAGGCTTCATGGTTTTTGAAATATGGTGAATTTTTTCCTTACATAATTTTTTTTCTTGATTCATGTTGACAGAATTGCATCACTTGTATTCTTTCTTTGAGATAATGAAATTTATAGTTGTGACTTTCTCTTTTGTATGTTTGGCTTTTTATTTCATTAATTTCTGTTCTTGCCTTTATTATTTCCTTTCTTCTACTTTCTTTAAATCTGTTGTGCTCTTCTTTTCCTGGTATATCAAATAGATGATCTGCTTATTAATTTTCAACATTTCTTCTGGAATCCAAAGACCTACTAGGAGAGGAAGCTTGAAATCAAAAGAGATAAATAATAAGAGCCATGACAAAGTGGTGAATTGGCTCTGATGATTTACAAATTTTCCCCTGCAGAAACTTACTGATTCTGAGTGCAGCTAGCAGTAAAGGCAAAATTCCATATATATATGGAATTATAAAAAAATATATATATATATACATATATGTATATGTATAGTAGCTGAGAATGACCAAAACTGAAAACCAGCACTGACCCAGCTCAATCCCTAATTATATTATAGTGATCAGCCTGCCTCTCTACTGATTAATAGAGGAAAATGTAAATACTCTGGTGGAAGATACCATCATCTGGAAACCATTCTGTTCTTTTTTTTTAAAGATTTTATTTATTTATTTATTTGAGAGATAGAGAGAGAGCGAGAAGGAGAAAAAGCAGGAAAAAGAATGGGGGTGGGGGTGGGCAAGGAGACTAAGTGGGGCTTGATCCCATGACCTGATCTGAAACCAAGAGTTGGAGGCCCAACTGACTGGGCCACCCAAGTGTCTTCATTCAGTTCTATTGTACACAATATCCAGCATAAAATTACAATTACTAGGGACGCCTGGGTGGCTCAGTTGGTTAAGCAGCTGCCTTCGGCTCAGGTCATGATCCCAGCGTCCTGGGATCGAGTCCCACATCGGGCTCCTTGCTCGGCAGGGAGCCTGCTTCTCCCTCTGCCTCTGTCTGCCATTCTGTCTGCCTGTGCTCGCTTGCTCTCCCTCTCTCTCTCTCTGACAAATAAATAAAAAAATCTTAAAAAAAAAAAAAAAGAATTACAATTACTAGTAACTTGAAGAGGAATTACCATATGATGAATAACCAGAGAAAAGAAGAAATATAAGCATACCCACAGGTGAATAAACAGTAATGAAAAGAAAGTAAATAAACAATGAAGAATTGTAAAAGATAATTAGATGCTTTAAGACAAACTGAATTTCTAGAACTGAAAAAGACAACATATGATATGAAAAACCTGTCTTTAAGAGCAGACTCATCATAGCAGAATACAGGATAAGTGAGCTGACATAGAGGTCAACAGAAGAGAGATAAAAGGAGATATACACATGATAGAAGTGTAAGATACACTTGAAAGATCTAACATAGGTATAAATGGGAGTCCAGAAGAGATGAAAGAATAGTCAAGTATTTTCCAAAAACTGAAGGAAGATGTTCACTTCTTGGTAGAAACCCAAAAATCACTGCAAGCCAACATTTCCACTGCTATAAGTATAAAAATAATATTAAAAAGAGAATGTTCTTGATTCATTCTACACTGTAAAATTTACCAAGGTTCGTTTGTAGCAAAGAGAAAACCAGGACCCTGTGTTACCTGTTTTCATGTAGGTGGACCAGCAATTAAAATGGATATTTGTACATATTCTGAACATACACATAATATGAAATCTCTTTTCTTTGCTGTTGGTTATGCAGAAAAAGTCCTAGAATTTAAATCTTTATTTTAGAAAAAGAAGGAATTGCAGAATGGGGTAGAGGGAAGAAGGAAGGTAAATGAAAGAAAAGATTCAGGTGCTGAATGGAGATGCCCATTTCCATCTAACAAAGGTCCAACTAGGCCTTTGGGAATATGGAGAATATGAATATGGAGAAATTTATCTGGTTTCTCGGCAAAGAGCATAAAATACACAGTGGAGAAAGGAGCTATTCCAGATAGCAGAGTCTATATGATTTCAAGTAGATGTCCTTACCCAGTGAGACCAAGTTAGTATAATTCTCCAACATCACATCTCTGTACAAATCCCTCTGATCAGAATTTAGGCATTCCCATTCCTCCTGAGAGAAGTCTATGGCAATATCACTGAATGTCAATGGCACCTGAAAAGACAAACCATGTATTATTGTTGTTCGTAACAGTAAAGAAAAAAATGTTCGAGATGGAATGACTAAATTGCAGTAAGGGGACAATGTAGAAAAACAAGCTGAAGTTACAAGATCATGACACGATTAGATGAGAATAAATACATTAGCTTCTAAAATAGAGTGCCAACTCAGTCTTGAAGGATCCTGTTGGAGTGCACAAAATTTCTTTAAAAATAAAGGAAAACTGAAATATCTAAATGTATGAAAATGAATAAAGTAAAGAGATTTCTCCAATTAAATGAAACAGTATATATAAGAACATTACCTTCCATGTACATGAATCACATATTACTAGTAAATACAAGTTCTTATGTTTTTCCTCTTCAAGGAATATATAAAAAGAATTGTTCATTTTTCTCCAAAATGAATTATAAAATCTCTTAGAGTTAAGATGGAGTAACATGGATCAGATTTAACCTCCCATGTGAAATAACAAAGAACATGGACAAATTGTAGAAAACAATGGTTTTTGAGCCAGAAAATATTGGGCAGTGATCCCCTGAGAGACAAATAACAAATGAAGTGAGCCCTATGATTTCCATGGCTTACTGCTAGGAGACAGTATTACTACACAATTATTAGAATGGCTAAAATTTAATAGGCTGACCATTTTAAGCACTGCTAGAGATGTGGGAAAAAATGGAACTCTCACACATTGATGGGGGAAATGTAAAGCAGTAAATCACTTTGAAAAATAGTTTATTGATTTCTTATTCCCCAGCCACTCCACTCCTAGTGTTTACCGAAGAGAAATGAAGGCATATGTCCACACAAAGATTTGTGCATGAAGCAGTTTTACTTGTAATATCAAAAAGTGGAAAGAACTCAAACATCCATGAACAGAGGAGTGGATATACAAATTTTTGTATATACTGAGAATACTAATATTAGAATAATAAATTTAGTATTAAAATTAGAATAACAAATAGAATACTAATAAGCACTTAAATGGAATGCACTACTACTATATGCAGCAATATGTATGAATCTCAAAATAAATATGCTGAATGAAATAAGATTAAAAAAACACATGAAGTGTGATTCCATTTATATAAAATTCTAGAACATGCAAATCAACCTATAGTGGCAGAAAGCAGAAGAGCAGTTGCCTAGGCATGAAGGACAAGTTTGGGGGCAGGTAGGAAGGGGCAATTACAAAGGGGCATGAGAAAAATTTTGGAATGATGGAGATGTTCATTATCTTGGCTATGGTAATAGTTTCACGGATATATATAAGTCAAAATTTATTAAATTCTACACTTTAAATATAAGCAATTTATTGTCAATTATATTTCAACAAATCTGCTTTAAAAAGACACAAAACAAACTGAGGGTTGCTGGGGGGAGGGGGTTTGGGAGAAGGGGGTGGGATTATGGACCTTGGGGAGGGTATGTGCTTTGGTGAGTGCTGTGAAGTGTGTAAACCTGGTGATTCACAGACCTGTACCCCTGGGGATAAAAATATATGTTTATAAAAAATTAAAAATTAAAAGTTAAAAAAAAAAGACAAGATACAGCAGCAGCAGCAAAGGCCACGGTCACCGAACTGTGGAAAGAACCAAGATGCCCTTCAACAGACGAATGGATAAGGAAGATGTGGTCCATATACACTATGGAGCATTATGCCTCCATCAGAAAGGATGAATACCCAACTTTTGTAGCAACATGGACAGGACTGGAAGAGATTATGCTGAGTGAAATAAGTCAAGCAGAGAGAGTCAATTATCATATGGTTTCACTTATTTGTGGAGCATAACAAATAACATGGAGGACATGGGGAGATAGAGAGGAGAAGGGAGTTGGGGGAAATCGGAAGGGGAGGTGAACCATGAGAGACTATGGACTCTGAAAAACAACCTGAGGGTCTTGAAGGGGCCGGGGGTGAGAGGTTGGGGGAACAAAGTGGTGGGTATTAGGGAGGGCACGTATTGCATGGAGCACTGGGTGTGGTGCAAAAACAATGAATACTGTTACACTGAAAAGAAATAAAAAAAAAATACGGTGTACATCAAAATAACCATGTGTATTGAAAGAATTGAGCTACAAAAAAAAGACAAGATACATACACTTAATTATATGTCAATTACACTTCAAAAAGTTGATAAAGTTTCTAAGGAAATGGAGTTTGTGTAAAATTAAGAAATTTTATCAAGATAATATAGGTCAGATAATACCTCATAAGCACTTCCTTTATTCTCACAAGTTAATGTTCTCATTTATTCCTTCTTACAGACATTAGATTTAATCTTCCTTAAAGTATTAAGATAATTAATAATATTAAAATAATACTAAATTTTTAAGTATTATACTATTATGATATTTAGGTTGGACACAAATACTAACCTCTTCCTCACTGTTCAGTATCATCTACCACTTGTAGTTCTAGATGATCTTCCTTTCTGCAATCCCTTACTGAACTCCTGTTCCTAGTTAGAACACACTAATGTAGAATGATCAGAACAACACTGATTTACTCAAGACCAGCAATTTCTCTTTCAATACAAAATTCTCAGTGATTTCCGTAGCTGGGGCCCTGATGTCTGTCTGTCTGTCTGTGTCAGCGGCACCAATACCATTTCTACCCAAACCTAAAAGCTTTTCTTTCTTTTTTTTTTTTTTTTTTAAGATTTTATTTATTTGACAGAGAGAGATCACAAGTAGGCAGAGAGGCAGGAGAGAGGAAGGGAAGCAGGCTCCCTGCCAAGCAGAGAGCCCGACGCAGGACTCGATCCCAGGACTCCGAGATCATGACCTGAGCCGAAGGCAGCGGCCCAACCCACTGAGCCACCCAGGTGCCCCTCTAAAAGCTTTTCAAAGCTGAGTTCTCATCTCACACCCGAGTCTGAGACCATTCATAACCCAATTATCCCTTATCTTCCTGGAAAACTGAGAAAGTTTTCTCTCCTGTGGTCAAATAGGGCCTTATTTTATTTTATTTTTCATGGGGGAAGCAGAAGTAGAGGGAGAGAGAGAGAATCCATGCTGGGTGTGGAGCTCAACATGGGGCTTGATGTCATGATCTTGAGATCATGACCTGAGCTGAAATCAAGAGTTGGATGCTTAACCAACTGAGCCACACAGGTGCCCCAGGACCATTATTTCTGTATCATAAAACCACAAACCTGACAAGGGAAGCTCAAATATTTCCTTCAAGGCACTTCACTCTTGCACTGCTCCAACAGTGCTCTTGAGAAAAGACTGAACATATAGAAGATGAATAATTGAAAATCAGAAAAAAGGGAGCAGAGGAGGACACCATCCTCTCTAAGGGGAGAAACCATGAAATAGAGTCAGAGATACAGCCTTCCTAGGTAGGAGGTATGGGGATAAAGAATGAAAGTTTTACATGAGTTAAACATCGTAGTATTTCAGGAGGGAGACAGGCATCCACTTACCTGTGCCATGGTTTTCAAACTGCTGATCTTCCTCAGGTTTCCTCCATTAGAGAATCTAATTGCAGAGAAGCTAGAGCTGGGAGAGGAAAAAGAGGCCTTGAGATCTGTTTTATCTTAGAACTCCAAAAATTATTTAAGGTAATATAGCCTTTCTTTTTTTCCTCTTTTTTTTTTTAAAGATTTTATTTATTTATTTGAGAGAGAGATCACAAGTACACAGAGAAGCAGGGAGACAGAGGGGGGGAACAGGCTCCCTGCTGAGCAGAGAGCCCAACTCAGGGCTCGATCCCAGGACTCTGAGATCATGACCTGATCCAAAGACAGAGGCTTAACCCACTGAGCCACCCAGGTGCCCCTCTTCTTTCCTCTTTTTTCCTGCTTTCCACGGTCCTTGCCCACTCTCCACCCTCCCAAACACTTGAACACATGTCAGGGGATATGAGAAGTTCAGACAAAGTCAAGCCCTTCCCTGTACCTACAGATACAAAGCACACAAGAGTGGATAAAGAACAAAGACATTCTTGCACCAAAGCTAGATCCAGACACCCACACTGCCTAATTTCTCATACTTATCAGGCCAACTGAACCCAGCCTAGGTTGTTCAGGAATACCAAGTAGCTTCTCATCCAGGCCTATCTTCTACAGTAAAGAGCATGCCACACAACACAAACTTCAACAACCTTCATGTCTTTGGAATGGACCTGGACATGAAATCTTTTGCACCAGGTAAAAGAAAGCAGTAGAGATGAACGTGGAAATCTTGAGCACTATAAAAATGCCTTCCCATCTGAAGCCTTTCCCTTAAGCCAGAACTATGACTCTCGAGATCCTCTGTGATAACCAACCTGGATTTCCCTATCAGGATCTACTTTGCTGGCATGAGTCATTGCCTGTGCCCCCAGCAACCAACCCACCAGTACCCACTAGAGAGAAGTGAACTCATGCTTAACACATAGATTTTTGCAACCTTCTATGTGATGGGTAGTCTATACATATTGACATTTAATTCCATAATGTAGTTATTATCTCAATTCAACAGATGAAAAAATGAAAGTTCAAAGAATTAAAGAAATTTCCTTGTATCACAAACAATAAGTAGAAGTGATGTGTTTTGAATCACATTCCTCTAGTTATAAGGCCAACTTATTTTTCCAACTATTGCCTTTTAAACCTAGATTTTTTGTTCTCTTGTGTGAAACCTTAGAACAGATAATTAAGATATTACCTAACAAAAGATTTACTGAAGAGATGTTTTTAAGCAACAAGGTACTATCACTTATAGGTATTCAATTTTCAGACTTTAAAGGCTGATCATGCACCGCACAGAGTAAGGTTATAGGGAAAGGAGCATTGTTACGGTGTCCTGTAGACTTGTGAAAACAGAGCAGTTGTGACATGTAAGCATAATTCTTTTTTTAAAGATTTTATTTATTTATTTGACAGAGAGAGATCACAAGTAGGCAGAGAGGCAGACGGTGGGGGGGTGGGGAACCAGGCTCCCTGCCAAGCAGAGAGCCCGATGCGGGGCTCGATCCCAGGACCCTGGGATCATGATCTGAGCCGAAGGCAGAGGCTTTAACCCACTGAGCCACCCAGGCACCCCTGTAAGCATAATTCTGCATAAGAATTTAACCATGAAAGGTCATATCTGAATCTACATCCAAAGGAAATACCCAGAAAATGCACCTAGAGATATAGAAAGAAATATGATAGCTACTAGTTAATTTAAAAAAAAAACAGAGAGAAATCTAAAGGTACTAAGACTTAAAGCACTGAGATGAGTGGCTGATTAAATAAACTATAGTGTACTCATACAATGGAAAATGAAGTAGACTCTGAAGATGATTGTACAGACCATTGGTTCTCAATAGGGGAACATTCAGCAGTGTCTGAAGACTTATTTGGTTGTCATAATGTGCATAGAGGTGACATTGTTTCTATTAGATAGAGAACCAGCGATGCTGCTAAACATCTCATAATACACAGGAAAGCCCCCTACAACAAAGAATCATCTGGCCAAAAATATCAACGACACGAAGTTTGAAAAACCCTGAAGTAAACTCATTAAAGAAAGATAACATTATCCAGAATCTGTATATTATCCACAATGCCACCATACAATAACAATTACTAAACATGCAAAGAAACAGGAAAGAGTTTACTGATAATCAAGAGAAAACATCTCAGTAGAAACAGACCCAGGGATGACCTACATAGTGGAACTAGTAGACAAGGACTTGAAAACATTATGATTATGATGCTTAAAAAAAAATAGAGGAAAACATGGGCAAAATGGGTTCAGTTTTTTTTTTTAAAGATTTTATTTATTTATTTGACAGATTACAAGTAGGCAGACAGGCAGGTACAGAGAGAAGGGGAAGCAGGCTCCCCACTGAGCAAAGAGCCCGATGTGGGGCTCAATCCCAGGATGCTGGGACCATGACCTGAGCTGAAGGCACAGGCTTTAACCCACTAAGCCACCCAGGCACCCCAAAATAGGTTGAGTTGATAGAGCATGCAACTACTGAGCTCAGGGTTGTTAGTTAAGCCTCATGTTGGGTACAGAGATTACTTAGAAAAGGTGGGGGGCACCTGGCTGGCTCAGTCAGAATGCAAAATGAAGCATATCAATAGATATTTAGGATCTTAAAGATTCATATGAACACTTTATAATTATAAAAATATAATACCAAAAGTTAAGAATGCATTGCGTAGGGGTGCCTGGGTGGCTTAGTGGGTTAAAGTCTCTGACTTTGGCTCAGGTCATGATCCCAGGGTCCTAGGATTGAAGCCCTGCATCGGGCTTTCTTCTCAGCAGGAAGCCTACCTCCCCCTCTCTCTCTGCCTGCCTCTCTGCCTACTAGTGATCTCTCTCTGTCAAATAAATAAATAAAATCTTAAAAAAAAAGAATGCACTGGGTGGTCAATGTAAAGTCAAATTAATGATAATCTTACAAAGAGAGAAAAAAAGGAAAGAACAAAAGAAATATAGGAGACAGTCAAACGATGAAATTGAACACCTAAAAAATAGGACAGAAAATTTATTTGAAGAAATAATGGACAAAAACATCACAAATCTCATGAAATGTTTTGATACATAAAATTAAAAACTCATCAAACCTAACCAGATAAAAGAAGGAAATCCATACCTAGGCACAGCATCACCAAACTGTTGAAAAACAAAGTTTACAAATACATCATAATAGTATGTAGTTTTAAAAAAAGGATATCAGTTATAAGAAAACAACAATAAGAAAAAGAGTTTGGGCTCCTGGGTGGCTCAGTTGGTTCAGCAACTACCTTTGGCTTGGGTTGTGATCCCAGAGTCCCGGAGTCTAGTCCCGCATGGAGCTCCCTGCTTCACAGGGAGTCTGCTTCTCCCTGTGACCCTCTCCCCTCTCATGCTCTCTCTCACCATCTCTCAAATAAATAATATTTTAAAAAAAAAAGAAAAAGAGTTCATTTCTCAATAGAAATTATAGTGGCTTGAAGAATGGAATTATATCTTCAAAGTACTGAGAGAAAAAAATGACAACTGTGAATTTTATACCTGGAGAAAATATCTTTCATAAATGAAAGTGAATGAAAGATATTTTCTAACAAAAGCTTAGAGAATTTCTTACTAACAGATCTACAATACAAGAAATATTAAAGGACAGCAGTCAGGCTAAAGGCAAATAATTGCAAGTGAAAGCATGGACATGCAGAAAGCTATGATATAGAAAATATATGACTAACATGACTAAACAAATGCTGTTTAAAGCAACAAAAACAACAATGCTTGTGTGGCTTGTAATACAGGAAGAAGAAATGACAATACCAGCATAAATGGAGTTAAACTATTAAGAAGTTTTACATTATTTGATATGTAGTAAAAGACTTAATTTAAGGGAGACTGTCTTAAAATGCATTCTATAATAGCTCAGTTAACTACTAAAAGAATTACACAAAAAATGTACAACAGAAAAACCTAATAGAAGAGATAAAATGAAATAATAAAACACCGGATTAATACTAAAGGATACAGGAAAAGAGAAATAAAAAAAATAAAGAAAGGACAAACAGAATATATTGCAAGATGACAGATTTAAACCAACTATATCAGTAATTGTAGTAAAATGTAGATATACTAAACATTGCAGTTAAAATCTAAGATTGTCAGATTAAATTCAAAAGAAAACCAGAATCAATTATGCTGCTTATAAGAAACATACTTTAAACACAAAGACAAATATATTAGACAGTAACAAGAAAAATACTAGTATGAGTATATTAATAACAGATACAATAGGCTTTAATGCAAGATGTATTAAAAGTAATAGAGACATGTCATACAATTCAAGAAGAATATAACGGTCATCCTACACTTCTTATGTATCTAACAACATAGCTTTAAAATATAGAAAGCAAAAGTTAACAGAATTAAAGGACAGACAAAGTTATAACTGGATTTTGAGAGTTTAATACCCTCCATTTGGTAACCAATAACAGGAAGAGAAAAAAAAAATCACCAGAAGTTTAATAGGATTAATCAAACTGACCTAATTGAACATTATACTCCTAAATTGACCATTATACTCCTCAATTGACCTAATTGAAAATCACCAGAAGTTTAATAGGATTAATCAAACTGACCTAATTGAACATTATACTCCCAAACTACAGATTATACATTGTTTTCAAATGCTCACAATATATTTATCAGAATGTTCTGGGCTGTAAAACAAGCATCTATAAATTTCAGATGATTAATATAAAAAATGCATATATTCTGAAGCCCTCAGAATTAACTTAGAACTTAAAAACAGGTGTTTCTGAAATGTTTCCAAATATAAAAAGTTCACTTCTACACAAGTATAGGTCAAAAACCAAATCATAATATGGAAACCAGAAAATATTGTGAGTTGAATGATCATGAAAGTATTACACAATAAATCTTCTGCGATGCAATCAAACTGATGCTTACAAAGACATTTTTAGCTTTAAATATTTTTTTTCTTTTTGTAAGTGCTGCAGATAAATGCCATTCATTGTTCAATCTCCATCATAGTTGTTAGGTGTTATACTGACATAGCAAATAAACTAGTAGTGAAATTATGATAGGAATCCTTTGTCAAATTATGTCAATACCCATCACCCAGTCACTGAACAATACAAGAAAAACTTATGATGTATTATCTTTTGGCTAACTTAACATAATGAAAAAAAAATAAATAAAAATAAGTAAATTAGTTAAAAATTATGTCAATGCTAAATAAATTTGGAATTTATTTTCTCCCAGTAGATAGCATGAGTGTAGTAATCGTCTTCTTATTTTCTTCTTTCTTTTAAATATTCTTTGACCTACTTCATCCAAACATAAATGTATGTATTATTAAAGTAGTAAGGTTAAAAATCAGTGATCTACCTTTGGATGCTAGAAAAAGAAAAGCAAATTTAGTCTATGGAAAGTAGAGCATACTAAAAGAAACCAGTGACATAAAACCCCCAGATATACAAAAAGAAAAATCAATAAAGCCAAAAACTATTTCATTGAAGAGATAAAATTGATATATCTCTAGCTATACTAGTCAAGAAAATAAATGCCAATATCAAGAATATGAAAGGAGATATCACTACATATATTATAGACATTAAATTGTAACAGAATCTCACAACTTTATGAAAATAAGCTTGAAAAACATACATGATAGTTTTAAATTCCTTGAAAACACAATTCTACTAAACTGATATGAGAAATGGAAAATCTGAATATTGTTATATTTACAAAAGAAATGAAATCTTTATTAAGAAACTCCCCATAAAGTATCACGCCTAAAGGCTTCAGTGGCAAATTCTTCCAAACATTTAAAGAATTAAAAATACAAGTTAAACTCAGTATCTTCTAGAAAACAGAAAAAAAGTGGACCATGTCATGAAGCATACCATGGTATCAAAACCTGACAGGGACATTAATTACAGGAAAAGAAAAATACAGTGCATCTCTCATGAACACAGATGTAAGCATATTAAACCAAATATTAGCAAGGATATTAAACCAAATATTGCAGGTGTTATAGAAAGTAAGAGAAATTTAGTCTAGAAATATAAAGGTCATTTAATTTTCAAAAAATCAATCAACATAACTGTCCAACCTTAAATTAAAAAAGAGAAAGCCATTCATAGATTTCATTAGATGCAGAAACTCTGATAATATTCAACCACAGTTCATGACAAAAATTCTCAGCAAACTAGGAAAAGAGAGAAGCTTCCTTAATTTGATAAAGGGGATCTACAGAATAAAACTACATCTATAATTATATGAGAGGTGAAATGTGGATCATTTCCTTCTGAGTTCAGGAACAAGGCAAGGTTGTCCATTCTTACCTCTTCTACTAAATTTTATACTGTAAGACCTATCCACTACCATAAAGAAAAAAATGAAATGAAAGGTATGAAGGTTGTAAAAAAGGAAGTAAAACCAACTTTATTTGCAGATTACATGATTTTGTACATTGAAAAAAATTTCAGTTCTACAAACTATTAGAATAAATGAATTTATTAGCAAGATTGTTGAATAAAAGGTCAAAGTATCAAACAAATATCTGTATCAAAGCAAAGTTACTGGAAAATGAAATTTTAAAATCCTAACAGTTTTTTAAAAAATCTAAAAAAGTATAACACTTTGGAATAAATCTAACAAAAGAGGCACAAGACTTTTAGACTAAAAACATCAAAACATTAAGTGACTAAAGAAGAATTAAATAAATGGAAACATAGTCTATGTTCATGAATTGGAAGACTGTTTTAACTATCAATTTCTCTCTAAATTGATCTATTGATTTGATGCATCTCTAACATTATCAGTGGGGAGTTTTGGGGGTATTTTTTTTTTTAGAAAATTAGAATTAACTTGTTCTATAATTATATGGAAATGCAAAGAACCTAGAAGAGTCAGGGCAATTCTGAAGAACAAAGTTGTCAAAAATCACATTAGATATCAAGACATGATATAAAGCTACTGTACTTAAAACAGTGATACTGACACATGACTGACAAATAGACCAATAGAATAGAGAGCATAGAAAGAGACTTGCAGAGATGCCTGGGTGTCTCAGTTGGTTAAGCAGCTGCCTTCAGCTCAGGTCATGATCCCAGCGTCCTGGGATGGAGTCCCACATCGGGCTCCTCACTCGGCAGGGAGCCTGCTTCTCCCTCTGCCTCTGCCTGCCACTCTGCCTGCCTGTGCTCGCTCGCTCTCCCTCTCTCTCTCTGACAAATAAATAAAATCTTAAAAAAAAAAAAAAGAAAGAGACTTGCACATATATAGCCACAGTTTTCACACACACACAAAATCTGACTGCAATTTATAGCAGAAAGTATAGTCAGTCATTTTCAACAAAAGGTATCTGAGCAATTGGGTTTCTGTGTGCAAAAACTGATTTTGACTCTGATCCCACTACATACACAGATAAAAATCCAAGATGGATCACATACCTAAATTTGAAAACTGAAACAATAAACTTGGAAGAAGAAACAGAAAAATATCTTCATGATCATGGATGTGCACAATTTTCCTTTTTGGGGTTTAATTTTTAAAAATATTTTATTTATTTATTTGATAGAGAGAGATCACAAGTAGGCAGAGAGGCAGGCAGAGGGAGAGGGAAGAAGCAGGCTCCCTGCCGAGCAGAGAGCCCTATGCGGGGCTCGATCCCAGGACCCTGAGATCATGACCTGAGCCAAAGGCAGAGGCTTTAACCCACTGAGCCACTCAGGCGCCCCATTGGGTTTAATTTTATTTTCACTTATTTTAGACTTAGAGAAAAGTTGCAAGAAGAGTGCAGAGAGTTCTTTTTACCCCTCGCCGTAATGTTAGCTCTTACATAGGACAAAGATCAAAACCAGGAAATTAACATTGGTACAATACTATGGATGGCAGATCTTATTCAAATATCACCAGTTTTTCACACTAATATCCTATTCTTTTCCAGGATTCTATACATGATCCCACACTTCATTTAGCTGTTATTTCTCCTTAGTCTCTTCCAAACTCCACAGTCTTCTTACGGTATTATTTTCAACTGCTGCCCTAACGAACTACCACAAATTTAGCTTAAAACAACACATATTTATCATCTCACAATTTCTGTGGACCCAGAGTCTGCACACAGTTTAGCTGGCTGCTCTCCTTAGGCTGATCTCATAAACTGTAAACAAGGTGTAGGCTGGGCTGTGTTTTCATTCAGAGGTTCAGCTGAGGAAGAATCCACTTCAGAGTTCATTCAGAATTCATTTCTTTGCAGCAATGGTACCAGGGCCCCTTTTTGGTGGCTGTCCACTGGTGGACACCCTCAGGTCCTGGATGCCACCTGCAGTTTCTGGCAACATGGGCTTCTCCAGCATTGCCACTTACTTCATCAAGCCCACAAAGATAGTCTCTAGCTCTAGTCTGCTATAATGGGGTCTTACATGACAAAGCAGAATCACAACAGTGACATACCATTTCTTTTACTATACAAAATAGCCTTATCACAGAAGTGACATCCCCCTCATCTTCGCCATTTTCTATTGCTTAAAAGCAAGTAACAGGTTCTCCTTACACTCCAGAGTTGGGGGTTATACAGTGGCACAGACACCAGCAGGCAGCAATCAGATGGTCACTATAAAGTCTGTCCTCCAGACCCATCTTCATGCCTTTTTATTTTGGAGGAGTACCATCATTTATTTTGTCAACTATCCTCCCACTTGGATTTTCTAATATTTTTGTAACTGGGATTTGGTTGCACATTTTTGGCAGTACCACAGTGGTGTTGTGTCCTTGCCTTTGCATCAATGGCAGCAATGTCTTACTACTGGTGATGTTAACCTTGATGGGTTGATTCAACTTCTTTCTGCAGGGTTTCTCTACTGTAAACTTACTACCTTTCCCTTTGTAGTTAATAAGTGTCTTGGATAGTGGGAAATATTATAACACTATGCAAATCCTTTTTCTCATCAGATTTTCACCCACTAATTTTAGCATCTATCAGTCAATTGCATCTGAAAGAACTATTACTGTGGTGTTTGGCTAAATGGTCACTTTCTGCGTTCCTTTGTCCTTCTACCTTTAATAACTGAAATTCTACCAGAAGGAAGAGCTATCCCTCCTTCCCCAGGAAAAGATGTTTTAAACAGAATATGCAATACTACAAAAGAAAAAGGTTGGTAAATAGCTTCATTAAAATTAAGAACTTCTGGGGCGCCTGGGTGGCTCAGTGGGTTGGGCCACTGCCTTCGGCTCAGGTCATGATCTCGGGGTCCTGGGATCAAGTCCCGCATGGGGCTCTCTGCTCAGCAGGGGGCCTGCTTCCCTTCATCTCTCTCCGCCTGCCTCTCTGCCTGCTTGTGATCTCTCTCTGTCAAATAAATAAATAAAATCTTTAAAAAAAAAAAAATTAAGAACTTCTCTTCGTTATATCATTAAGAAAGTAAGAAGCAATTGGCTAATGAAAGATATTCTTTGTCTCCTTCTCTCTTTACACACACAGACTCAGACACACACATACACAGAGGCATACAAATATATTTATAAACACTCACAAAGGACTTGTATTCAAAATATACATAAAATTCCTACAAATCAATATGAAAATGACAAAAAAAGACTAAAAATGGATAAAAGATTTGAATAGACACTTCATAAGGGTATATCAAATGGGCAGTCTCATATGAAACGATGCTTATATCACTACTTATCAGAAAAATATAAATTAGAATCACAATGAAATACTACTACACACACATCAGAATGACTAAAATTAAAATGATTAACAATAGCAAGGGATGGCCAGGTTGAGAAGTAACTATATCTTGGGGTGGAGCACAAATTAAGTCAACCACTTCCACCCCTAAGTATATGTCCAGGGAAAACATGAACATACATGCCCACCAAAAAACGTGTACACGAGTGTTCATAGAAGGTTTATTCATAATAGACAAACACAGGGAACAACCCATCATCATGAGAATGAATAAACAAAGTGTGATATGGTCATCCAAGGAAGTTTTCACAATGTCATCATATTCTGGCAGGGCTGCTAGACACAGAGTGATGTCTTTTCCTATGAACTCCCAAAGCAGGTCACCTGGATTTCTCTAGTGACATCTCACATCTTCTATCTTACTTATTCCTATTCTGATTTCACTTCCTTCAGGGATAACAAGTCATCTGAGGAGAGCAACTATGTCTTTTTGTCACTGTATGCCAGTGAGGTCAAGCATATTGATATATTGTAAATATCTGGTATCTGTTTTAAATTTCAAAACTAGAAATTTATCCTTAGGGAATGACTGCAAAAGGACATAAAGATCTATGCATAATGATGTTCGTTATAGAATAATTTAGTTGGTAGTTAAAAATTAAGAAACATAATAGCTAACAGTAGGCAACAGGTTAAATAAATTAAGGAGAAAAGAGCTTGGGGGCCCTGAGAAGGGTGATCCATCCGCATGGTCTCTCACACAATTCACAAATACGTCACTATTAGGCAGGACATTTTAGCAGAAGGAAAAGAAAGGGTCCCATATCTTCAAGTGTATTTAATGAATAACGAGGAAACACAAACTCACCTGAACTTTATCTTTTAGATGTGTAACAAAAATTCTTTTTTCTCTCTGTATTCATTATTATTATTATTTTTTTTTAAGACACAGGCAGCACTGGGAAAAGAGAAGGCAATCATGAAACATCAGGATTTTCTTGGATAGCACAGTAACTTAGAAAACATCCTCCATGACCACCCTCTCAACCAGAAGAGGAGTAGAGAGGATACTGGAATAGTGTTGTCCTTCCCAGTATGTGGAGGCCAGGGTCACTGATGTCCAGGGAGAAATCGGTCCCTAATTCACAGTAGGTTCTTGGGGCCAAAGTTCTGGAAATTCTGTGGTTATGAAACATGCAGCTGACCTTTAGAAGCTTCCAAGGGGGAACCTTCCAGGAGGAAATCCTACTCCTGGGACCTCATCAGGTCTTCCCAGAAGCCTGCCTTGGGGCCGAATGCAGCTTCAACATATCTCAAGATCAAGTCTGTGTCATCTTGCTATGCTTCTCCGTTCTTCCATTCTAAGGCTCAGCATCTGACTTCCCTCTTTTATCCGCGACAGGCCCCAAGGGGCTGTGAGGGGACGGGGTGGAGGATCCGCGGAGCCTAGAGCCAGGAGTTACAATGACAACCCACACGGCGACACAGCCGCTCACCCATAAGCCACGAAGTTAAATAAGCACAATCAAGTATCTGACCTACAAGCGCAGACGCCGCCATGGAGACACACTGTCCCAGTGTCACACACATACACAGACTCACACACGTTTCTCATAGGCACACAAATCTCTACTGCTCACGCAGACACAAGCCTGAGACTTGGGGCTCCACACGCCCTGTCAGTTCCCAGACTGTCCTCGCCTGGAGAGCCTCTCACCCCCTCCAAGGATCCCCGTTCGGCTCTGGTCAGAAACTGTGGATGCCTCCGCTGGTTTTTTAACTATGGATAGGTCCTACTCACCACGTAGGGACCACAGCTGCTCGGACACCGGAAAAGGACCCAGGGCTGGAGGGGGAATGAGATCCCGGTGGCTTCTGGGAAATGCAGTCCTTCTGGCTGGGAGCCCGAGCTTCGGGCGCCGGTGCTCCGAGTGCGCAGGGGCTGGTGCGTGTGGCGGCGCGCGGCGGCGAGGAGCGGAGCTGTGGAGGACCGTAGTCTTCGGTGTTACAGCACGGGTGAGGGCGGCGAGTGGAATGTGAGTCCAGGCTGTAGAAAACGGAGCAAGGGCAGAGGACTCCAGAGCTTCGACCCTGCATACGGGACGTGGAGGTAGCTGGCTCCTGAGTACGGAGCTTCAGTGGGAGAGAGCTCTGTGAGGGGACCAGAACTTTCTGTCTTCGCTCCCGGGGTAGCACCAGCGCCTGAAGTGGAGCCGGGAGCACAGCCCATGTCAGGTATGCATTTGCTTTGTGGTTTTTTTGTTTGTTTGTTTGTTTTTTAATATTTTATTTATTTGAGAGTAAGAGCGCGAGCATGAGCGAGAGGAGAGGCGGAGGGCGAGAGAGAACCCGACTCCAGGCTAAGCAGGAGCCCCAAGCGAGATCTGAGCTGAAGGCAGGCGCTTAACCCACTAAGCCACCCGGGCTCCCCTGTGCATTTGTTTTAAAGAAACAGTGAATGACTCGGCAGGGGCAGGTGTGTTTGGGTTTTCATTCTCTGTGACACTGAGGAACCCCTCGTGTGTCTGTGTCTGTGGTTGTGTGTGTGAGTGGTTGTGTTTTTGGTTGTAATTTGTTTCAGAGTTTGTTCTGTGGGTGTGATAGTGGCTTGTATTTCAGATTTTGAGGTTATAGGAAATTTATTAAGCCCTGTTCCTCCTAACACCTATATCCCCACCCCAAAATTATTCATGCCCAGTAAGTTCTTTCCATTAAGGTTGAGTCTGGGTGACTTTTGTCCAAGACAGATCCTAGGAGGGCTGGCTCTATTATGAGACACAGTGGCAAAATGCCCACTTTTTGGAGGCACACAAAAAGGCACATACTTATTTATTTAAGTCTTTAAAGTCAAAATTAAAAAATGAACTTGTAGGTCAAAGCAAATGTTTGTCAAAGAAACATAACATTAATTTATTATTATTACTATATCTAAACAATCATAAAATACAATTTTTATTCTTTTTTTTTTTTTTTTTTATGGAAGAGAGGGCTCATGAAAGTATAATGTAGCCTAGCATCTTAGCCAAACCAAACCAGATTTCTGTCCGTCCCAATACCTCTTCCGGCTTCCCACTGGGACCTGGGAATATAGCACCAGACTCTCCGGCTTTAGGTGCAACTGCCTATGAACTCTGAGCTTCTCTTATGAGGGCCCCTCCATGGCCCCAGTATGGAGTGCAACTTTTCCTTCCACAGTTGTGTGAGTATCTTGAAAGTGAAGTTTGAACATGTGTTTCAGTCTCCTCTAAATTTTTTTCTTTCCCAGACTCTTTGAGAATAGGCAATAAAAAGTTTGGGTGTTTCTGTGACTGTGTATCGAATTATATAATAGGATGCATTTTTGGAGGCTTATGGGATTGTATGTTTTTATCTGTATGACTTAAAATTTATGTGATAGTTTTGAAAGATATGCTTTTCTTTTTTAAAGATTTTATTAATTTATTTGACAGAGAAAGAGATCGCAAGTAGGCAGAGAGGCAGGCAGAGAGAGAGAGAGATGGGGAAAGCAGGCTCCCTGCTGAGCAGAAAGCCTGATGCGGGGCTCCATCCCAGGACCCTGAGATTGTGACCTGAGCCGAAGGCAGAGGCTTAACCCACTGAGCCATCCAGGTGCCCCAAGATATGCTTTTCTTATGTGTGCTTTCTGTAGATACTGTGAATGTGAATCCCTGTGTGAACAGACTTGTGTGAGAAGCTGCATGACTGAGCTGCACATGTGTGATTTTGATTATATGAGTATAAAACCCTGAGTTATTAAGACTCTGTGTATTTGTGAGTGACCGTAAACCTTCTTACTCTTTTCAACAACGAAATAAAGAGAGGAATGTTACACCTTTTTAGAGCAATAACTTCAAAATTTGGGTAAAAGAGGATTTGTAACTTGCCTGTCCAATCATTTGGATATTTTATGTTCAGATATATATTTTCAAGGGAAAGAATACAAATCAGCCTATCTTTCACAAATGTAGGAATTCATAGTCTCATGCTCTGTATGCAGAGGGTTGCAGTTTTTTTGTCTCTCTTCTGTCCCAGAGGTAAGCTTCCATTCTCTTGACTGTGAAGGAATTTTTATAGATAAGTTTGAAAAGCCCTGGACTAAAGACATAATTTACACATAAAGAGGCAGTTTGGCTTAGAGCAGATAACTAGGAGTAAGACTAGGAAGTCATGCCCTGAATTCTGTGTCAAGCATCATTGTTATTTCTATTTTTTGAAGAGAAAACTGATTCAGAGAAGACGACCTGTGTAAGACTATTCAATTTGTTAACAGAGAACTACTTGCCATACTTCAAATTATAGGTAATTAATACATTGTTACCAGTAATCCGGTGAAATGCAAAATTAGAGTTTTAGTTCCTGTGTAAGGCCTTATCAGAATGAAAGTATGGTAACTTTGAATGGCAAAGTAGTCATTGTCAGTGATAATAATTTTATTTTGGTGTTCTCATTTTTACATTGATTTTTAAAGTTCTATTTTCTTCCATTTTTAATAAAATACTAAATACTTCCGTATGCATTTCCTGTAGACTGTAGTTCCCGTAACGCCTGTAACTGTCCATTGTGATTTGCTTCTCTCAGACCCAATAAGTCGTAACCACCCATTGGAGATGAAAGTGGTACATCTGGAATCAAGCATTATCAGGACCAGAGTGCATAAGAAGTTCACATGAATATGTAACCCAGGCTCCATTTCATTTACCAGGGTTGCATCAGTACCTCTCCCTTAGCTCATACATGGATATATGGTCTCACGGAGGATCATTTATGACCAGCTGATAGAGGACAAAAAGTCCTGAGTTTGATTTACATATGCATCCATTCAGTCTACAAGCCAGAAATAGCCCCATTCAGCAGTGGCCCTGAAAATTCTCCCAGTGGAGTAAGAATTTTATCAGCATATCTGGTACTCTACTTTGTGTGAAAGGAAAAATGACCTAAAGTTAGAACTGATATGGCCTCATGTGCAGTGGTGTATGGATTGATACACAAGATATGGGTTGATATATAAGATATCTGAGAAGAACAAGACTGGAAGATCAGGGAAAAGGAAAAGGAGGTCTGGGGCGGAGGAATGTAGAGAGACATGGTAGTAGGCATGAAGTGTATCTAAGCAGCTTTGTATTTTACATTAATACCCACAGAGAACATGTACTGTGAATAAAAAAGTACATCAGATAGACAAAATAAGGTGTTCAGTTAATATCATTCAGTCTTTGTCATTATTTTCCTAATTGTGGCACAGTGGTGGCAGTGATAAAAGTTACCTGTGGGCCAAACAGCATGGGCTTTCATTTACCAAAGATGATGTAGCTATTAGTGACACAAAATATTCAGCTTGTTAGCAAAAGAGACAAATTCAGAGTCCCAGTTATGGCACAGTCTCTTGTCAAGGAGACAAACCAACCATTTGATGGCAGGGCCAAACTACTTCCACCCTGGACAGGAATTAACAATATTTTGATTATGGATTTACCTTTCCTGCCCAGAGGGCTTCAGCTAGTACTAGCATACAACGGCTTACAGAGCTTTTGACCATTGTCAGGGATCTCAGTAACATTCCATCCAACCAGGAATCTACTTTGCTGCAAAGGAGATGGCAGGAGTTAGCCCAGGACCATGGTTCCATTGTATTATATATTGTACTAACAAAAAGCTGCCAACTTGATAAAGCACCAGAAGGCCTTTTGAGGACACAGCTAAAATGCCAGGTTGGAAGATACACTTTACAAGACTGGAGTGCCATCTTCCAGGATACAGTACATCCTTGGAATAAAAATTCAGTGAAAAATACAAATTTATAGATTCAAGAAGTTCAGTGAATTCTAAGAAGGATAAATAACAGAGCAAACTACAGGGAGACGCAACATAATAAAACTGCCTTAAAGCAAATATAAAGAGAATTGTGAAAGAAGCTATATAAATAGGACACATTTATGTAAATAAGGGGGAAATGATACAAATGATTGCTGACTTGTCATTAAAAAATTGAAAAAATGGGGTGCCTGGGTGGCTCAGTGGGTTAAAGCCTCTGCTTTTGGCCCAGGTCATGATCCCAGGGTCCTGGGATCGAGACCCACATCAGGCTCTTTGTTCAGCAGGGAGCCTGCTTCCTCCTCTCTCTCTGCCTACTTGTGATTTCTGCCTGACAAATAAATTGTAAGGGCCTATTCAGCCAGAGCAGCCCCACCCTGGTTGAACTGCCATTTTGTAGTAAAGCTTAAATTGACCTTGCCCCCCCACCGAGGGGAATTTATTTAAAAGCAATTCCGGGAAACCAGTCCCAGGTAACAAAGTCCAAGTACAAGGGTGGGTCAGGCCAGGTGGAGGTATTCAATCAGTGGGGGCGCATACTGTCTCCTAGCTACCAAGGGGCATGGGCCCCTGCCCTTTGGGAAACTTTTGGTGCTAGTCCTAACCAAGGTGTGATAGGCTGGTTCAAATGCCTACTAGGGTAAATTGTAATTCAGTTGGTCACCTCATATCATTGTGGAATTTCCTCTGTGTGTTACAATCTCATTGGCTACCTGTGTGTGGCCAAGCCCAACCACATGGCCTTTGCTCTATAAAAGTTAGTTTGGAAAGCAGGGAGGGGTCGTCCTCTCTGTAGGGGCGGCCCGGACCGGTCTGTTTGACGGTCGGTCTGATTCCTGATGCTTGGCGCGAAATAAAACTTTGCTTGACCTTTGCTTTGTATCATTCTCGCTCCTTTAATCACGGACCCATTATTGGGGTACCCAATTTTGAGGGGACCCAACATAAATAAATAAAATCTTTTTTAAAAATTGAAAGACTGAAGACAATGGTAACATAATTAAAGGGCCAAAAGTAAAATAAGAAAGAATACCCCCAAATTATTCATCCAGTAAAAATATCCTTCAACAATGAAAGCAAAATGAAGATACTTCTAGATTAAAAAAAAAAGTTAAGAGAATTTATCATCAGGGCGCCTGGGTGGCTCAGTGGGTTAAGCCGCTGCCTTCGGCTCAGGTCATGATC